>NW_025121702.1:0-1058 GCF_004010195.1 Chiloscyllium plagiosum
ATTTAAGTCTCTTACATGCTCGAAATGTGTTAATATCAAATGTAATAAAACCCGTATTCATGCGGGATTCCTCTCCTAAGGGGCTCCAGACCAGCCAGGTTTGTAATCTCAATTAAATAAAAGCCCTTGTTAGGATAGCCGAAATATCTGTATTTATGTAATTCAAGAAGGGCTGCCATATTTTATAAAATAATTCGGTCTTTCGGTGCACCATATTTGTAAGGAAGTCAAGGGGAATACATTCCCTAATTAATCTGTGCCAATTTGAAAGTCCAGGGGGGCCCTCAGCCACCCAGTTCACCAAAATATTTTTCCTTGCACAGAAAGAGAGAATAGAAAATAGTCTCTTCCCGTACGTGTCCAGGGAGGGAAAGTTCGAAAAGCCCAAAAGGAGAGATACAGGGTCCACTTTAATTTCCGTTCCTAAAATTTCCGTCAGGGTACCTGCTACTTTAGTCCAATATCTACGGATCTTATGACAGGTCCATAAGCGATGTATAAGAGTGCCCACCTCTATATTACATTTGGGACACATTGGGGATGCTCCTGCCTTAGATTTTGCCAATCGAACCTGTGCTGTTTGGGCCCTATGAAGTATCTTCAGCTGGATAGCTTGGGTTCTGTTACAGATAGTAATTCTTCTAGCGTTTTCCCAAATATCATTCCATGTTTCTATAGAGATTTCTAGTCCCAAATCCTGATCCCAAGTTTTAAGCAGATTATCCATATCTCCCGATACTTCATCATGTAGTAAATGATAAATAGTACTGAAGGAAGATACCCCCACTGGTCGTAGGACACTACATTCTCTATCTGATTTATAAAGACTATCTAATAACGTAATCTTCTTCTGTATATAATCTCGAATTTGGAAGTATCGAAAGAGGTCTCCATTGGGTAATCCGAATTTCTGACGCAGCTGTTCAAAAGAATCAGGACCCCATCTTCCAATAGGCCCCCTCGACATGAGATATCCCTGGATCTCCAGAGTTTAAAAGTGGCATCTGTAAACCCCGGTTGGAATCCCCACTATCGGTGCATAGGGGGATGTTTTATGT
>NW_025121703.1:0-1058 GCF_004010195.1 Chiloscyllium plagiosum
ATTGGATTAAGTATATTTGATTGGCAAGTGATCGTTTTTTTTTAATGAGGGCAGTAAAATTGATGTTGTTTGTGTGCATTTCAACATAGCCTTTAACACGCCACCACACTGGAGACTGGTAAGAGGATAAAAGTGAAAAGGGATTTAAGGTTCCCTAGCAAGTTGGAGCCAAACTTAATTTGGTGGTGGTAGGAGACACAGGATGGTGATGAAGGCTGTTTGTGTGATTGGAACTGGTATTCAATGGTGTAACACAAGGATAAATGCTGGGTCCCATGTCGTTTGTGAATGTATGTAAATAATATCGAACAGGTTATCGGGAAATGAGAAGCAGAGTTGTCCATGATACGAATATTAGCAAAGTGCTTAATAGTGAGGAAGAAGGTCATAGAATGGAGGAGCTCAGAGATAGATTTGTCAAATGTCAAATTCAGATAGGGGATGTTGAAACTAACCATGCAAAACATGAGGTGATGCACATTGGAAGTAACAATTCAACGGATGACTCAATGAATGGCAGGACACGCGGAAACCCAGAGGAACAGAGAGATTTTGTATGTTGGGCTACATGTCCGTCAAGGCAGCAGAACATCGTGACAATCACAACTTTATCAGTCAAGGCAAAATTTATACAAGTAGATAAAGTGGTATCACAAGTAGACAAGATGGTGAAGAAAGTACTTGACACGCTTTTTGTCATTCGTCAGAAAATCGATTATCCAAGTTGGAATGTCATGTTGTGACGATATAAAACATTGGTGAGATCACACTTAGAATACTGATTGCAATTATGGTCAACTTCTACAGGAAGGATTTTGTGAAAATTGAAACTGTCCACGAATGATTTACAAGGATGTTGCGGGGACCTGAGGGCTGGATTTAAGCGTGGAGATGGGGTAGGCAGGAGCTTTTTAGCTGAAATGTTCCAGGCAGCGCGTCACGTTCTCACCGTTTATAAAATCTTGACGGGTATGGATAGGCAACTGACCTAAATCGTTTGCGCAGAATGGTGAGGTTCAAAACTGAGGGCACAGGTTTATGGTGACAGGCACTGAGAC
>NW_025121704.1:0-1058 GCF_004010195.1 Chiloscyllium plagiosum
GTCATATAGAGGCCAGATCGTATAAGGAGGGAATCGTATAAGAAGGATCAGAGTAGGAGTGAACAAGGAATGATTTACACGCATTACATAGCGTCAAGCATAACTTCAGCCCATGCAGGTACCTAAGATCACAATGTGGAACTGACGAAAGTAAGAGGTCTTAGAAAAGAAGATGGTCAAAGTGAAGATGAGCTTGGCAAGGTGGAGGGGGATAGCGGATATAACCAGTCCATGTTTACTTTACACAAAAAAGCAAATTTGCTTTCGACCATCCTGATGCAGATTGGGCATGTTAAAAAAAAAGGCCATGGTAACGAGGAGGAGTATTGTACCCACAAAGTGAACATTTGGAATCTGACATAAAACATCAGAGAAATCACAGATTTGGATGGGAAGGGAGTTGGAAAAGGAGAAAAAAATGTATGTCAAGCAAGTAAAATAAGTCATGTGAGGCAGGAAGAAGCAGAGCCAATGTTTGTGGATTTGGGGAAAAAGGTAGAAACGGACTGTTTGGGTTTGGGGATTATGAGGTTGGAGATTGCTTGGGGTGTGCGGGAGATCTCCCGACTGTATGTGATTAGTGTACATCGTGGACACAATAATCTGATGTTAGATTGTGGGGCCATGTTCTGGGACGATGGAATAGGTATGAGAGTGCTAGCACTCTTCCTCCACAATGTAGAGGTCATCATGTCAGTCAACAGCACCATCCCTGCCAGCAGGTTTAAAGACACAGTCAGGATTGGACCCGAGAGCACAGATAAGAGTTAGTTCAGTGGGATAGAGGTTCTAGTGGGTAAGGCAGGGTACACAGCAATTTAGGTGAATAATACAATGTAGATAATTCTGAAAACAAAAGAAAACCGTGCCTCGTGATGTCAACAAACTGATGGAGAAATCGAAGTTGAGGGAGAGGGTTGGACGTGGGTGAAGGGGCCTGAAGCGTGCGAAGAGGATTATGAATTTAAGATAGTGGCACAGAAGTGAATGTGATGGAACGAGGGTTCAGCATCATGTCATGCCCAAAATTAATTCCAAGGAGGGGATATTGGGTTGGG
>NW_025121705.1:0-1058 GCF_004010195.1 Chiloscyllium plagiosum
ATTCTCTGGCATGTCTTTGCTTAGCCTGTCCCTCGTAGCCCTACACACGGAGGAAAAAAACCCACCATTTCGACTGGGACAACACATCAATCCTGGGACAGGCTAAGCAAAGGCATGCCAGAGAATTCCTAGAGGCCTGGCACTCCAACCACAACACCATAAACAAGCACACAGATCTAGATACCATCTATCAAACCCTCATAAAACGAACAGGAAATGACATCACCAGGAACCCCATCCAGGACAAACATATAAATAGAAAGCAGGAGACAACAGCTTCGCTTCACTTGGAGGTCGCCACTGATGATGTTACCTACCAGGTAATGAAATGTCTGGATTTCAAACCTACAGCTCAGCGAGCAAACCTACACCCTAAACCGCAACCTGAGCTACAAACCTTCACAAATCGGCTGAGTTTCTCCAACAATTTTTGTTTTTGTTCAGATCTCTTGTATCTGCAGTACTTTGTTTTATATTAGAATAATTTCTCTTTATCTTGTTAAACTGACGTCCATGGGAATTGTGATTAAACATCCATTGAAGAGTCAAAATAGGTTTTCTTAAAAACAAAGCATTGATGCTAGAGATCTGAAATAAAATCAAAGTGCTGGGGAAAGTAGTCATGCATGGCAGCATTTATTGAGAAAGAAAGAGTTAACATTTTGAGTCCAATATTCTTCATTCCTGAACAAGGGTTGGTGGACCCAAAACATTAAGGCTGCTCTCTCTCTCCACAGATGTTGAAAATGTGTTGCTGGAAAAGCACAGCAGGTCAGGCAGCATCCAGGGAACAGGAGAATCGACGTTTCGGGCATAAGCCCTTCATTCCTGAAGAAGGGCTTATGCCTGAAACGTCGATTCTCCTGTTCCCTGGATGCTGCCTGACCTGCTGCGCTTTTCCAGCAACACATTTTCAGCTCTGATCTCCAGCATCTGCAGACCTCACTTTCTCCTCTCCACAGATGTTGCCAGTCATGTTGGGTTTTTCCAGCAATGTTTTTGAATGATGATTTATTATCACTTGTACTCAACAATAAGTGATATGTTTCAACTGTCGT
>NW_025121706.1:0-1058 GCF_004010195.1 Chiloscyllium plagiosum
AAGAAGGCATAAGGCGTACTGGCTTTTATTGGTAAAGGAATTGAGTTCCGGAGCCCTGAGGTCATGTTGCAGTTGTATAAGACTCTGGTGCGCAGCATCTTTAGTAGAAATAGGAAAGATAGATAGGATAGATATACCTAGGAGTGGGAAGCAAAACCATTTCAAGTGATAGTTTGGCTTGGTAAGAATGGAACAAAATGAGTGCAGTGCACCCAGCTGGTTAACAGTGGAGCAGGCTGAATGAGGAAGGAGTTTCAACTGCATGACAGGCTGCACACCGGTTGGGAAGGAGGAGCAACCGTTTACCTTTCTCTGAGTTGCACAGATATCAATGTTGACTTTGATAAGAACCATTTAGATTCTGTGAAAAACTGGTTGGTGGGAATTGTCCATGCAGCTCTGGCAAAGTTGAGTGCAGAATCAAGATGCAAGATCTTCAGAGATGAAGGAAGGTTGGAGATGGGGCAATAATTTGCAAAAATGAAGAAATACAAAGAGATTTTCATTGAGGGGAGAAGTGATGAAATGGATTTAAAAGGAAGAGGGATAGCATTTGAAGATAGAGGCATTAAAATTAACTGGGGTCTAGGAGAGGAAGTTGGGTGGTTAGCAGTTTATTGGAACAGAGTTGAATGATTTGAAGGGCCTCAAGGACAAGAGGGGTTCAGAGAGGACAGGAGTGGAGAACTAGTGGGACAGTGAGGAACTTTAGCAGATGTTTTGCCAGTGGACTGGTGGAAGAGAGAAAAGAGATGGAAGCAGCTGATCAGAAGACTTTAATCTTTGTGACAAAAGAATCCATGAGATCCATGTATTGCTTTTTGAAGTTTAGAGTAGAGGAAAGAGAGGCTTAATAAGATGGTTTGTGTACAGAAAGTAAGCAGTTCAGTATTTTTAAATTCTAAGATGACCCTGTAAGCAGTTTTAATAGACAAGAACAAACCTAATCATGCTTTCAGTTCTCTAGCCAGGTTTGACAGTGAATAAAGCAAGCAGATGGCCAACGTTTTTCAATTCTGCATCATTTCATATCTGTTCAGAACTGTCTCAGAAACCAG
>NW_025121707.1:0-1058 GCF_004010195.1 Chiloscyllium plagiosum
TTAAGGCCTTCGTTTTGGAAGGGAGAAAAAAAAAACAGCAGATTATTATTGTAATATGAAAACTGCAACATAATGTGCCTTTGGAGGATTTGTTCCCAAAGCACAAAAAATAGCACAGAGGGGCAGCGGGCAACCACAAAGGGAAATGGAATGTTGACCCCTTTTTTCAAGGAACTGAAGTATCACAAGAGGAAAATCTGACTATAACTGTTGAAGGTGCTGGAGAGACAATGTCTCGAAAATAGTGAACAGTTTTTTGTTCTTGAATTGAAGGAAAAATTTCGTTTTATTAGAGTCAGTTCAGAGAAGGTGCACGAGGATGATTTCGGGTTTGAAGAGAGTATCACATAATCAAAGCCTAAATCTGTCGGGATCAATTCACTGAAGGTTTCGAGAATAAATGTTGTTCTCAAATGATTCTGAAGCGTGCTTGAAAGGACAAACGCTGTTAGGCGGTTTTCCTGCATTGGGAAATCTAGGGCCAGACAGCCAGAGTAAGTAAGCATCAATTTAGATAGAGATGAGGACGAATTTCATCTCTCAAAAGTTTGTGAATATTTGGAACGCCGTGTCATAGAGAGCTATTGTTATGAGAATTGCTGTGTAAATTTAAGACTGAGATAGGTAGACTCTTGACCGTCGTGGAATCACGGGTTACAGAGAGAGGCAGGAAAATAGATGAGTAGAATTTTGGAACAAAGACAATCCTGTTGAATAACAGAGCAGGTTCGAGAGGCAGAACGGCCTACTCCTCATAGAGTATGAATTGAATTAATACTTTCACCGATCAGATAGCAACAAATTTAAACTTTGGAAAACTGCAGTGCTTTCGAAAAACACGACTAGAAGGCGGAGAGGGAGTGGTTGGGATGGGCTTGGAGGAATAACAAGAATTAGGAAGGCAAAAGAAACCTCTTCACCACTCTCTAACCAATAAGGAGATCCAACGAGTCACTATATTGTAATCAGACAGGTTATTCAGTCATATGGGGGCACTCAACAATGTTCAGTTACTAGATTATCGATATCAATACGATGTTTGGTCTGTTGAACGGCTG
>NW_025121708.1:0-1058 GCF_004010195.1 Chiloscyllium plagiosum
TGGGGGTGGGGGGTTCCCCCGTGTTGTAACACATTAATTCGGATTCCTCTGCACAGATGCTGCCAGACATGCAGGGCTTTTCCAGCACATTTGTGTCTTAGTTTCTGGTTTACGAAATCTGCAGTTGTTTTGACTTTCTTTTGTGTATCATTGACAGCTACCGTTGAGGTGCTGGAGGACAGGAAGACAGCTAATAATGTTACATTATTTGTAATTTGGCTGCAAATAAAACCTACGGAACTACAGACCAGTGAGTTTGATGTCAAGGGTGGAGCAGTGTTTGTAGGAGATTCTGAGAGGAGGATTTACATGCATGTGGAAAGACAAGGACTGAATAAGGATATTCAGCATGGCTTTGTGTCTGGGAATCCATGTCTTACAAACTAGATTGCAGTTTTTGAAGAGGTGATCGGGAAGATAGATGAAGGTAAAGCAGCATACGTTGTCTACGTGGACCTTAGTGAGGCCCAAAAAGGTTCACATGGAAGCCTGGTTAATAAAGTTAGATCACAGGAGATCAGGGAGAGCTCACCAATTAGATGCAAAACTGGCTTGACCGCAGGAGACAGACGGTGCTGGGAGAGATTTGCTGTTCCAATTGGAGGCCTGTGTCCAGCGTTGTGCCACAAGGACCAGGCTGCTGTTGTTCATTATTTCTGTAAATGGTTTGGATGAGAACATTGGAGCCGTGGATAGTAAGTTGGAGATGAAACCCCCAAAATTGGAGTTATGCTGGATAGTGAAGAAGGCTATCTTAGAGAACAAAGATATCTTGATCTACTTGACAAGTGAGCTGAGGATTGGTTGATGGAGCTTCATGCAGATAAATGTGAGATGTTGCATTTTGTTAGACAAACGAGTGCAGGATTTATTCAGAAAATGGCAGTGCTGGGGAGTGCTGTCAAACAGAGAGATCCAGGGACCAGGTACACAGTTCCGTAAAAGTGGAGACGCAGATGGACATGGCAGTGAATAAGGCATAAGGCAATCTGTCTTCCATCGGTCAAAGCATTGATTATAGGAATTGGCACATCATGTTGTGGCTCTACAAGAGAATG
>NW_025121709.1:0-1058 GCF_004010195.1 Chiloscyllium plagiosum
AGGGATGATAACCTTATTGGGATTGTATTATATACCCCCTTATAGTCAGAGGGAAATTGAGAAACAAACTTGTAAGGAGATCTCAGCTATCTGTAAGAATAATAGAGTAGTTATGGTAGGGGATTTTAACTTTCCAAACATCGACTGGGACTGCCATTGTTTAAAGGTTTAGATAGAGAGGAATTTCTAAAGTGCGCACAAGACAATTTTCTGATTCAGTATGTGGATGTACCGACTAGAGAATGTGCAAAACTTGACCTACTCTTGGGAAATAAGGTAGGGCAGGTGACTGAGGTGTCAGTGGGGGAGCACTTTGGGGCCAGCGACCATAATTCTATTAGATTTTAAATAGCGATAGAAAAGGATAGACCAGATCTAAAAGTTGAAGTTCTAAATTGGAGAAAGGCCAATTTTGACGGTATTAATCAAGAACTTCCCAAAGCTGACTGGGGGTAGATGTTGACAGGTAGAGGGACGGCTGGAAAATGGGAAGCTTTCAGAAATGAGATAACAAGAATCCAGAGAAAGTATATTCCTGTCAGGGTGAAAGGGAAGGCTGGTACGTATAGGGAAAGCTGGATGACTAAAGAAATTGAGGGTTTGGTTAAGAAAAAGAAGGAAGCATATGTCAGGTCTAGACAGGATAGATTGAGTGAACTCTTTGAAGAGTATAAAAGAAGTAGGAGTATACTCAAGAGGGAAATCAGGAGGGCAAAAAGGGGACATGAGATAGCTTTGGCAAATAGAATTAAGGAGAAACCAAAGGGTTTTCCCAAATACATTGAAGAGAAAAGGGTAACGAGAGAGAGAATAGGGCCCCTCAAAGATCAGCAAGGCGGCCTTTGTGTGGAGCCACAGAAAATGGGGGAGATACTAAATGAGTATTTTGCATCAGTATTTACTGTGGAAAAAGATATGGAAGATATAGACTGTAGGGAAATAGATGGTGACATCTTGCAAAATGTCCAGATTACAGAGGAGGAAGTGCTGGGTGTCTTGAAATGAGTATAGGTGAATAAATGCCCAGAGCAGCTGGTGCTGGAGCCAACCAGGGAGAA
>NW_025121710.1:0-1058 GCF_004010195.1 Chiloscyllium plagiosum
CCAAAACCTCCTCTACTATGACATGGATTGTCCTTAAGATATCACCACTAACTTCCTCAAGTTCTCAAGTCAACATGTCTTTCTCCAGTGAAAAAAGAGTAGAAATATTCGTTGAGGACTTCACCCATCTCTTATAGTTCCACACATACTTGTCCACATTGGTCTTCGAGGGGTCCTATCTTCTCTCCAGTTATTGTTTTTTCTTTTAATATGTTTAAAGTACCTTTTTGAATTCATCCTAATCTTCTCAGTCAAGGCACTTTCTTGCCCCCTTTTCACCCTACTGATTTCTTTCTTCAGTAAACTCCTGTATCTCTTACATATCTCCAGGGATTCCCTTGATCCCAGCTGCCTGTAACTGAGCCACGCCCCAAGTTCGAACATGAACCTGTGGACCAGTTTTGTCCCTCTCCATAACTATTTGAAAACTGATAGAGCTTTGGTTACTGGTCCCAAAATGCTCCCCCCACTGTTAACTCAGTCACCTGTCCTGCCCTATTTCCTCAGAAAATTTCGAGTAATGCGCCTTCCCACGGAGAACACTCTATATACTACTTGAGGAAACTTTCCTGACGCATTCAACAGATTCTATCCCATCAAATCCCTGAACGCTCTGGCTGTTACAGTCTGTATTAGAAAAATTAAAATCCTCTATTATGATAACCCTAATGCTCCCACAGGTCTCCCCTCTCTCCATGGAGAAAGTGAGGTCTGCAGATGCTGGAGATCAGAGCTGAAAATGTGTTGCTGGAACAGCGCAGCAAGTCAGACAGCATCCAGGGAACAGGAGAATCGAAGCTTCTGGCACAAGCCATTTCCTGAAGAAGGGCTTATGCCTGAAACGTCGATTCTCCTGTTCCCTGGATGCTGTCTCCCCTCTCTCCATGCATATTTGTTACTGTCATTCCTGTTGACTCTTTGGCGGTCTATATTACAACCCCAATCACCACACCATTCCATTCCTATTTATTACCTCCACCTTCAAAGCCTCACTGGGTGATCCATCAGTTATTTTATCTCTGATGACTGCTGTGGTACTCCCCTTAATCAGAAATGCA
>NW_025121711.1:0-1058 GCF_004010195.1 Chiloscyllium plagiosum
GCTGTTCCAGCAATAAAGTTTCAACTGTACCATTAATAAGGCATTTAACAAGCTCTAATTCCCCCTTAACTGGCAACTTGCTACTGCCTAGCTAGAAACTCACCTTACTGCTCATTAGTTGCATAAAATGGCATGACAATATCTTGGTACCATGGAACAATCTTATATTTACACAAACAAAAAGAAAACAACTACAAATGCAGTGGTACCATTATACCATTATAAGTAAGGGCACGATCTTCACTTTGAAGTTACTCGTTGTTTATAAGGCATCATCCACAAACTATCCCTCGTTCATTGGTCAAGTTTGCAAGTTGTTAGAAAGAAAGTGCCTTGTGTTGACCAAGGATATGATTTCCATTTTGGAAAGAAGCTTTCACCCCCAACTTAAAGTAGATTTGCCGCCAAAATTATCAATACCAACCAAAATGACATATCAGTTTTCAAAAATCAATTGGCAAAAAATAGTTTATTTAAAAATAAACAGCCATTGACTTCAGTGTTTCCCGCCTTTCACTTGTCACTCAGTTTTCACTGATTCAGCAGTTGATGATGCCAGAGTGTGAAAGATCTCCTGTATGTTAGTGTCATCTTTGGCCGATGTCTCGATGTATCTCAACCCTAAATTCACTGCACGGTGGCACAGTGGTTAGCACTGTTGCCTCACAGCGCTAGAGACCCGGGTTCAATTCCTGCCTCAGGCAACTGTCTGTGTGGAGTTTGTACATTCGCCCCGTGTCTGCGTGGGTTTCCTCCGGGTGCTCCGGTTTCCTCCCACAGTCCAAAAATGTGCAGGTTAGGTGAATTGGCCGTGCTAAATTGCCTCTAGTGTTAGGTGAAGGGATAAATGTTGGGGAATAGGTCTGGGTGGGTTCCGATAGTGTTAGGTGTAGGGAAATGGGTCTGGGTGGGTTGCTCTTTGGAGGGTCGGTGTGGACCTATTGGGCTAAACGGCCTGCTTCTACACTGTAGGTAATCTAATCATACCCTCATTCGCCCAATTACTGGTGCCATGCACCCATTTTCTAATTTAGCTCCACTGTGCACCAGTTCTTCCA
>NW_025121712.1:0-1058 GCF_004010195.1 Chiloscyllium plagiosum
TTACAAAGAGCTGTGCAAACCCGTGTCAGACACGAATATGAAAGTCGAGTCCTGGGGGAAATAATCAGCAGGTCTGTCGAATCAGACCAGGAGATGTATGACCAACACTAACATCTCGACCAGAGTGTGACCAGGAAAGCAATAACTTGCTGTTGAGAAAAATAGGAACCGCTGGAGAAACTGGGCAGGTTTGGCAACATCTGTAGAGAGAAAGTGAAGGTAATGTTTCAAATACAGTGATCCGCCATCAGAACTGGGATTAGCCAGGAAAAGACAGAGATGAGTTTGTGGTTGATATGGGTTGCCAACCTACCTAAAGCAACGGAAACAGACATGTTGAGTAAAGCAGGGGAGAAGTCTGAGATGGACCAGATAAGATTAGACAAGATGCCCTACAGTATATAAACAAGCCCTTAGGCCCAACAAGTCCACACTGACCCTCCAAAGAGTAACCCACCCAGTCCCATTCCCTGACTAATGACACTCTCAGCAATTGAGCATGGCCAATTCACCTGGCCTGCACATCTTTGGATTATTGGAGGAAACCAGAGCACCCGGAGGAAGCCCCCGCAGACACGGGGTGAATGTACAAACTCCACACAGACAGTCCCCCAAGGATGAAATCGAACCCAGATCCCTGGCACTGTGTGGCAGTAGTGCTAGCCACCGTACTGCCCAAGAAGGAGAGAGAAGTGGGGTATTGATATTTTTTCAGTCCCAAATGAGAGAGCGTAGCAGCATTGACAATGACATCAATGGCCCGGAGAAAGAGCCGTAGGGAGTGCCTGGAGTAGTACAGAACAAGGAATGTTCCACATACCCCACAAAGAGACAGGAATAACTAGGGCGCAGCAGGTACCCAGGGCCACAGCTTGGAACTGACCAAAGTGAGAAGTGATAAAGGGGAAGTTGTTCAAGGCAGAGGAGGGTGGGGGTGGATGGAAATGGTTCAGGCCTCCTTTATAGGGAAAAGCAGATATCCCTCAGACCATCCTGATCCAGGATGGGCATGTTGAGGAATCGCGTGGCCATGGTAAAGAGGAGGAGAATGATTCCAC
>NW_025121713.1:0-1058 GCF_004010195.1 Chiloscyllium plagiosum
CACAGAGATAGAGCAGTGAAGGAGATGGCCAAGATTAGAGAGACAGTGAAGGGTGTAGTACTGGGCAGGCGGTTCGCGAGACAGGGAGTGGTGTAAAGGCTGGTGGAATTTAGGTCATAGTCGCTGAATATAATAGTGGTGATACGCTGGGTTACTGAGGTAGAGAATGATGGAGCGGTTGAAGGAGATGACAGAGAAAGAGGTACAGAGGGACAGGTTGAAATGGCTTGCGCAATGACTTTGTCGAGGACAATTAGCAGAAATCTGTGGAATAGATCGGAGGAACCTAAGGAGTGAGACATTGTAGGGTCGAGTCATAACAGCCATAAAGTCAGTGTCATGCAGCGCAGGAGAGGCCCTTCGATTGAATAATAACAATAACAAAAACAAAAAGCCCTGTAGTCCCTGCAAAGTCCTCCTTCCTAACACCTGGACACTATTGCCAGAATTGGGAGAGCTGTCCAGCAGATTGCTCAATCAGCATTGTAAAATAACGAAGACGCATGGTGTCAGATCAAACACTGACGCGGAAACCTCCTGCTGTCTTCCCTCCCTCAGCCTCTTGGTGTTAGATATAAACATTGACAAGGAAACCTCCTGCTGCCTCCCCTCCCTCCACCTCATTGTGTCAGATAAACACTGATACGGAAACCAACTGCTTACTCCCATTCCTCAGCCTCATGTTGTCGGATCAAACATTAACACGGAAACCATCTGCTGGCTTCACTCCCTCAGCTGATAGATTAGTGGTCTCCAACATTGAACAACACTCGGTGAAAGCGCTGAGAGAGTGACAACGTTGAAGAATGTATAATGGGTGGGGTATTTCAAAACCACCACCAAGAAGGATTCGGCAGCTGCATTGCTGATCGAGATGGTCACGTCCAAAAGGCCATTGCTGCTATAATGGATCTGCACCGGGTGGGAAGGGAATAACTAAGAAGGAGAAACATACTTGACCTTATTCTCACCAATCTACCGACTGCAGTCACATTCATCGATTACCATATTGGTAACAATCACTCGCACATGCAGGATTTCTGGAGACAAAGTCCTTG
>NW_025121714.1:0-1058 GCF_004010195.1 Chiloscyllium plagiosum
CTTCGAAAGCGAGTACTAGCGAATAAACCTTTTAGACTTAAAGCTGGTTTTGTGTGATTTTTAACCTTATCGTTTATGGTTATCATAAATGATGGAGATGAGAATGTGGAGGGGAGAGTGGGTGGTAGTGTGATAAATCAGTTTATGTTGGACACAAAGATTGGCCGGGTGGTTGGCAGTGAGAAGGAAAGCAGGAAGATACAAATGGAATGGTCAGAAGTGGAGATCGATGGCAGATGGAATGTAACGCTGATAAATATGAGTTGATACACTTTGGAAGAAGGAACCAGGCAGGGGAGGACTCAATGAATGGCAGCACACTAGGAAGCTCAGAGGGTGCTTTTCCACATATCCCTGAATGTAACTGGACAGACCAATAGTCGAGCTAAAAAGGCTTAGAAGTCGTAGAAATGGATAATAAGAGTTATACATGAGTTTGTTTAGGGGAAGATGGTATGCAGTGTGCAGTTCTGGATACCACATTACGAAAGAATGTCATTACACTGAGAGGGATGGGGTTAGAAGGGGATTCACGAGGATACTTCCTTGGATGGAGCATATCAGCTGTGGAGAGAATATGGATAAGCTCGGGTTGTTTAGTTTGGAGGAGAGGAAGCTGAGGGGACGTGATTCAGAAGGATAAGATTACGAGGGGCATGGACAGAGTGGATAGACAGCAGCTGTTCCTTTTAATCATGAACAAGGGAACAAGTGAAGTGTTTGAGGTTTAGAGAGAATTTAAAGATATTCTGTCACCCAGAGGATGTTGGGGTCCGGAAGAGAGAGAATGGTTGTTACGCTAACGCCACAACAACTACAAAGTACTTGGACGAGTTTTTGCAGTGTCATAACATGCCTGGTTCCGGGCCTCATCTCAGAAAGTGGAACTAATGTAGACCGTGCTGTATTTCGGACGGTACAGAGTCTGTGTTTCTGTGATTTTATGATTGTAGAATGCTCGTCATTAAACTGTTTACGACAGAAATTGATGCTTTTCTGAAGAGCATAGCAATGAGATTAATAGCTTCTAAAGATATGCCAATGCGAAAGGTCAGATA
>NW_025121715.1:0-1058 GCF_004010195.1 Chiloscyllium plagiosum
GAGTACTGGAGCAGCATGTGGGGAAACCCGAGTCCTGGAGCAGCGTGTTGGGAAACCAGAGTACTTGCGCAGCATGTGGGGAATCCCGAGTACTGGAGCAGCATGTGTGGAATCCCGAGTACTGGAGCATTATGTGGGGAAACCGGAGTACTGGAACATCATGTGGGGAATCCCGGGTACTGGAGCAGCATGTATGGAATCCCGAGCATTGGAGCAGCATGTGGGGAAACCGGAGTACTGGAACATCATGTGGGGCGTCCCGAGTACTGGAGCAGCATGTGGGGAATCCCGAGTCTTGAAGTAGCATGTGGGGAAACCCAAGTACTGGAGCAGCATGTGGGGAAACCTGAGTGCTGGAACAGCACGTGGGAAAGCCCGAGTACTAGAGCATCACGTGGGGTATCCCGAGTACTGGAGCAGCATGTGGGGAGTCCTGAGTACTGGCGCAGCATGTGGGCAATCCCAAGTACTGAATCAGCATGTGGGAAAATCCGAATCCTGGAGCAGCCTGTTGGAAAACCAGAGTACTTGCGCAGCATGTGGGTAATCCCGAGTACTGGAGCATCATGTGGGGAATCCCGAGTCCTGATGAAACATGTGGGGAAACCTGAGTACTGGAACAGCACGTGGGGTAACCCGAGTCCGGAAGCAGCATGTGGGGAAACCCGAGTCCTTGAGCAGCATGTGGGGAAACGTGAGTACAGGAGCAGCATGTGGGGAATCCTGAGTCCTGAAGCAGCATGTGGGGATACCTGAGTACTAGAGCATCATGTGGGGAATCCCGAGCACTGGAGCAGAAAGTGGGCAAACCCGAGGACTGGAACATCATGTGAGGAATGCTGAGTACTGGAGCAGCATGTGGGGAATCCCAGGTCCTGCATCAGCATGTGGGGAAACCTGAGTACTGGAACAGCATGTGGGGAAACCAGAGTACTGGAACATCATGTGAGGAAACCTGAGTACTGATGCAGCATTTGGGGAATCCCGATTACTGGAGCAGAATGTGAAGAATCCCGAGTCCTGGCGCATCATGTGGGGAAATGTGAGTCCTGAAGCTG
>NW_025121716.1:0-1058 GCF_004010195.1 Chiloscyllium plagiosum
TGGCATCACTCAGCACAAATAGGTCAATGTACTAATAAGGGTTAGTAAACAATTATGAACGAATGAAGGGGAAACCAGTTTTACTGAATATAGCGAGCTGGTCCAAAGGAATATAGCGAGGCTACAAACCAATATCTCACACAGTTCAATCAATTTTGTTCATAACATCCGTGACGTGGGTTTTTGATGAGCAGAAGGTTTTTTTCTCAGATTTCCTTTTCTGAATGCTTCCCATGATTTGCAGGAGGGATAGCGGGTTGGCCCCTATTCATATGATCATGTGTTCACAAGTCTCTGTGGTCGTGAATTAAAGAGAGAGTTACTCAAAGTCTGCGCGAGTACTCATTTGTCACGTAGCTTTGAGCTCGGTGAGTATTACATTCCATGCTATTAGCCCAGATGCAGTAATAATCATTGAACTCTGAACAGTGTCTGAGCCTACAATGCCAAAAAATGAATTTTTAACATTTTCAGTCAAACCTGTTAGTTAAACTCAGTGAGTAAGTGGAACATTAATTGGCCTCAGCAACCTTCAGTTGGAAAAGGAAGGCAAATAAATCAGTAGATTTCTGTTCCTGACGTTATTCAGTGACTCTAGTTGATAATGAGCCTGTCTTACAAGAGAGCAGAATTTTCCTTTCACATTGAACACAATTTAGTCCATTTCCCATGGTTGTCTTGTGAAGTCACTGAGGTCCACAATAAAGGAGTGGGCATTGAACATTTTTCCCTCAATGGAGCTGTCACTCAGCCTCCTGTGAAGGAGTCAGTCTCTGTCACGTCATCCCCTGCTGTGTTGACAGGCCCACTATGATGGGCCTCTTGCAGTCGAGGAAGGCGGCATGCTCAACTTAAACATTAGCCTCACCAACGGGCAGCTTTAATTACTGACCGTTTCTGTGCTTCTATGCAGCATAGAGAAGTGAAGCATTGTCTCGTATTTAATGCCATGATAGTGGTCCTGCCCACTGTATAGAATGCTGAGATTAAATCCAGCTCTGCTAAGTTGTGAAGGATCACTGTCTATTTAGCTGATCTGAAAAATGTAACTGCAGTCA
>NW_025121717.1:0-1058 GCF_004010195.1 Chiloscyllium plagiosum
TGCTCTGATCTGCTTAGCTCCCCGTCCTGGACAAATATCTAGTCCGTGTTTAGAGAACAATGCACTAGTGTGGTACGCACAGCTCCCCGTGCTGGTCAGATATCTAGTTTGGGTTTATAGATCAATGCACTGCTGTGGTCTGCACAGCTCCCCGTACTGGACGGATATCTGGTCCGGGGTTATAGATCAATGCACTGCGGTGGTCTGCACAGCTCCCCGTACTGGTAAGATATCTGGTCTGGGGTTATAGATCAATGCACTGATGTGGTGTGCACAGCACCCCGTGCTGGACGGATATCTAGTCTGGGTTTAAACATCAATGCACTACTGTGTTCTTCACAGCTTCCCGTGCTGGACTGATATCTTGTCCGGGTTTATACATCAATGCATTAGTGTGGTCCGCACAGCTCCCCATACTGGTAAGATATCTGGTCGGGGGTTATAGATCAATGCACTGATGTGGTCTGCACAGCTCCCCGTGCTGGACGCATATCTTGTCTGGGTTTATACATCAATGCATTAGTGTTGTCCGCACAGCTCCCCGTACTGGTCAGATATCTAGTCCGGGGTTATAGATCAATGCAGTGCTGTGGTCTGCACAGCTCCCCGTGCAAGACAGATATCTTGTCTGGGTTTGTAGATCAATGCACTGCTCTGCTCTGCTCTGCACAGCTCCCCGTACTGGACACATGTCTTGTCTGGGTTTATAGATCAATGCACTGCTGTGGTCTGCACTGCTCACCTTGCTGGACATAGATCTCGTCTGGGTTTATCGATCAATGCACTGCTGTGGTCTGCACTGCTCCCCGTGCTGGACAGATATCTCGTCCGGGTTTAAAGATCAATGCACTGCTGATGTCTGCACAGGTCCCCTTGCGGGACAGATATCTCGTCCGTGTTTATACATCAAAGCACTACTGTAGTCTGCACAGCTCCGCGTGCTGGACTGATAAATAGACCGGGTTAATAGATCAATGCACTGCTGTGATCTGCACAGCTTACCGTGTTGGACAGATAACTCGGTAAAAAAAAATGACTGCAGATGCTGGAAACCTGTT
>NW_025121718.1:0-1058 GCF_004010195.1 Chiloscyllium plagiosum
TGAGTATGTTTCTGATATCCTCCGAATTATCCACAGAAATTCTTGCCTTTGCTGCCCCATGGTCTTCCCTGCTCGGCTCCCCTTCCAATTAACTCTGGCAGCTTCTCCCGCATGTCTTTGTAGTTACATTGCTCAATTATAATCACATCACATCAAGAAGAGAGCAATACAGATAAACCGAAAGGAGTTTTGAGAGATGGGACATAAAGAATAATTGGCAGATTTCTTAACTAGATACAAAGAGAGAACGGGAGAGAGGATATAGATGAGGAAATGTGAAAAATGAGAAAACTAGATTATTGAAAGAAGTAGATGAACATCCCTCAATGTTTTGTCAATTCCTGTGTGCTGTGGTCTTTTGTACAGTGCATGTAAAACAGAATAATGTGTTCAAATGCTGGGTATGATGCCAGAATTTTAATCTCCAGTAATATGACAGACAACAGCTTTGGAAAGAACCCAGCAGGTCAATATATTGAATTCCTGGTAGAAAGGGGATTAACTGAAAGAAGTTGGGATACCAGAAACAAGAGTTTATAACACACATCCTGAAAAGAATAAGAAATTGGAGTAGAGAATTCCAGAAATGGAGGGAACATTGACAGAAGGCGAACATATCACTTTAGATGAGCATCAAACAATGTTTTATAAATTTTATACATTATGTGCATAATTTTTCGATAACTGTGTCCCTGTGATTTATTTAGAATGTGTTGTGCACATATGAAAAAATATCTGCACACTCACATTGATTAAACAATGTATACAAAATCATTTTTCCGCCATTGAAATGGTCCTGTTGTCGTGTTACCAGGATACATGAACACCAACTGCCCCCCAAAAGACATGACCCACGATCAGTATGTTCCATACATACTAACAAAGAAGGGCACCACTTTGACTGGAACAAGACACACATATATTAAGACACACAAGAACGTTATTAGAGGAATGGCATTCTAACCAGAAGTCCATTAATAAACACATTAGTTTAGATCCTATCCACCTTCCCTTGTATTTAAAATCCCGGAAATGTCATCACCCACCTTAAGAAACCA
>NW_025121719.1:0-1058 GCF_004010195.1 Chiloscyllium plagiosum
ATTGGGAATATTACCACAATATATCTGCCCAGACGTGGGGTAGATGTCACATAAGATTATGTTGTATGCAGATGAGGGTCTTGTGTTTTTGTCAAATCCCACAATTTCGGCAGTTCACGTGATGTCATGCATTAATTCGCTTGTCGACGTTTAGGGCTATAAGATTAATTTTACAACGTTGGAGGCCATGCCTATTAGAGGCCTTAGGTAAATACCAGATGTTGAAGGCAAATCCTGGTTTCCTTTTAAATGGTCACGGGGGCGGGGGGGTAGGAGCGGGTGGTTTCTCTCTTTTGGTATATTCATTACATCCTTCATTGATAATTTATTTAACGAGAACTATGTCCATGTGTTTGACAAAATTAAACAAGCCCTTCAAAGATGGGTGCACTTCCAATAACCTGGCTAGGTGGGATAGCTCTTATTAAATGAATGTCCTTCTTCATTTGCAATATCCCGTGTGAATGCTTCCTTTGATGTTTCCCAGACAGGAATTTAGGAGACGTAATAGCTGGTTTAGCTCTTTTATTTGGCAGCATAAGCAACTCTTTATCAAACTAACCAAATTGCAATTACCCCACAGATTGTGGGGAGTAGATCGCCCAGATTAAAGGCTATCAATTAAGCTCTTTTTATCCTACATTAGTGCTTGGGCCGCTAAGAACTCAGCGTCAATACGGTTAGATATTGAATCCTCTCAGACATAGATAACCCTTGTTGTTCTTAAATAAAATGACAACATTTATGGAGTATTGTCATAACAAAATAATTATCAATGCTGTTAAAGCATGAATGACAATGCGTCAGATCGAGGGCAATGCAGCCAAAATCATGTTTCCTACCCCTATAAATTGGTATACCGGGTTGTCATCCGGGGATAATAGATTCCAGATTTAAACAGTGAGCAGCCAGGGGTGTACCTTGCTTGAATGATTTAGAACAAATAGAATCCCTACAGTGTGGATGCAAGCCCTTGGGCCCAGCAAGTCCACTTCGACCCTCTGAAGAGTAAACCTCCCAGAATTATTCTCCTACCATCCTATATTTACCCTGACTAA
>NW_025121720.1:0-1058 GCF_004010195.1 Chiloscyllium plagiosum
TACAGGGAGGGGTACAGAGGGTGTACAGAGAGGAGCACAGACAGTGTACAGGGGTGGGTACAGACAGTGTACAGAGAGGGGCACAGACAGTGTACAGGGAGGGGTACAGTCAGTGTACAGGGAGGGGTACAGACAGTGTACAGAGAGGAGCACAGACAGTGTACAGGGGTGGGCACAGACAGTGTACAGGGAGGGGTACAGACAGTGTACAGAGAGGGGCACAGACAGTGTACAGGGGTGGGTACAGACAGTGTACAGGGAGGGGCACAGACAGTGTACAGGGGTGGGTACAGACAGTGTACAGGGAGTGGTACAGACAGTGTACAGGGAGGGGTACAGACAGTGTACAGAGTGTGGTACAGACAGTGTACAGCGTGGGGTACAGACATTGTACAGAGAGGGGTACAGACAGTGTACAGGGAGGGGTACAGACAGTTTACAGGGAGGGGCACAGACAGTGTACAGGGAGGGGTACAGACAGTGTACAGTGTCGGGTACAGACAGTGCACAGAGTGTGGTACAGACAGTGTACAGCGTGGGGTACAGACAGTGTACAGAGTGTGGTACAGACAGTGTACAGCGTGGGGTACAGACATTGTACAGAGAGTATTACAGACAGTGTACAGGGAGGGGTACAGACAGTGTACAGTGTCGGGTACAGACAGTGTACAGGGAGGGGTACAGACAGTGTACAGGGAGGGGTATAGACAGTGTACAGGGAGGGGTACAGACAGTGAACAGAGAGGGGTACAGACAGTGTACAGGGAGGGGTACAGACAGTGTACAGAGTGTGGTACAGACAGTGTACAGGGAGGGGTATAGACAGTGTACAGTGAGGGGTATAGACAGTGTACAGAGAGGGGTACAGAGAGTGTACAGAGTGGGGTACACACAGTGTACAGGGAGGGGTACAGACAGTGTACAGGGGTGGGTACAGACAGTGTACAGAGAGGAGCACAGACAGTGTACAGGGGTGGGTACAGACAGTGTACAGAGAGGGGCACAGACAGTGTACAGGGAGGGGTACAGAGAGTGTACAGAGAGGAGCACAGACAGTG
>NW_025121721.1:0-1058 GCF_004010195.1 Chiloscyllium plagiosum
TGCTGCCTGGACTGGAGGGCTTATCTTATGAGGGGAGGTTGACTGAGCTCGGATCTTTTTCATTGGAGAAAAGGAGGAGGTGAGGGGACCTAATTGATATATACAAGATAATGAGAGGCATAGATATAGTCGATAGACAGAGACTATTTCCCAGGGCAGAAATGAATAACACGAGGGGTCATTGTTTTAAGCTGGTTGGAGGAAAGTATAGAGGGGATGACAGAGGCAGGTTCTTTACACACAGAGTTATGAGAGAATGGAATGTGTTGCCAGCAGCAGTTGTGCAAACAAGGTCACTGGGAACATTGAAGAGACTACTGGACATGCATATGGTCACAGAAATTTAAGGGTGCATACATGAGGATCAGTGGTCGGCACAACATCGTGTGCTGAAGGGCCTGTTGTGTGCTGTGTTCTATGTTCTATGTTCTATGTTCTATGTTCTATGTTCTAACTGGGAAAATTGGAGAAGAACAACACTGCAAGGGAGAATTAGAGTGGTGGGTCTGAATGGGGAAATTTGGCTAGGGCACTCTCTCAGTTCTCAGACAATCCCGCATCACGGACTTCTGACAAGTAACTCCCACAGAACTGAATCTCAGACAATAAGACAATCCTTCAATTATGACCCTCTGACAAAGATGCACTCTCTCAGCATTAATCCTTTGGCAGTGGTTCAGAACCTCAGTACTGACCCTCGAATTGTGTAGCACCCCCTCATTTCTGACCCAGTACAAATTGGAACTGACTGAGCATTAACCTGCATTTGTACTCACTCAGTGCCTCAATGTAATCAGGTCAGAGTTGAGGACTGCTACAGCTTTCGGGAGTGAGAACAGAGGCAGTACTGAAGCACTGTCATGGAGTGCTTCCTTTTCAGAGAGTCAAACCTAAGGAAGTGTCTAATTTGCAGAGTTTCTCTCTGGAACCAGCACTGTAAGTATTTCCGCTCGATCATAAGGTCTGTCCCAGAGGCATTCATTGTTTGTTAGAGGATCAGAAATAACTGAGTGCATCATTATCAAAGGGTAGGTTTGAGGCAGTATCTCTGCCAGAGG
>NW_025121722.1:0-1058 GCF_004010195.1 Chiloscyllium plagiosum
TTGTCAAATGAAAGAGTTGCCCTGCATTACAGATGGAGCTTGAATTTGTCTGGACGTTCCTCTCACTGCCCTCAGAACGCCACGTTGTAATGTCAACACACAGTGCTGGTCACGATACTTTAAAAAAAATTGTAAGCACCTTATTGCTGTATAACTCGTTGTAAAACTATAATTGACTTTTCTTGACTTCAGACCAAACTCAAACTTGGCATTAAAACCCATCGATTCATGTGTCAGGGACAGTGTGGATATACCATTAACTAAGAGACAGAAAGAAATGCGAACAGTGGCTGTGGAGATATTGCCCCAGTCATCTCCTCTCTTCCTGCCAGATAGAATGTAACGCAATGTGAACCAAACAGGATAAGTTTAAAAGGAGAGGAGAGTATGTTATGTTTAAACTTTAATCATTGGATATACAAATCGATAAAGTTGAGAATATATGCATAGGATATTCGGAATTAAAATCACAGACACAGAGAACACAATGCACAGGGCCATGTGAGAATACAGAACAACAACAGTCAAGAAATAACTCATTCCGAGCTGGTGCAGAGATGATGGTCTCAGTAACTGCCGCCTTTGTTGTAATTTTCACGTGGAATCCTAAATGGTAACAGTGAGATATTCGGCCCATCGAACCTACACTGACCTCTGAAGAGCACTGCCAACAGAACCACCTGCTACCCTATTCATGTATCTCCTATGGCTATCCTGCCACCTCCCCTATCCCTGTACCTCCAAGGGCCAACTCAAGTAACTGCAGATGAGCAATTTAAAATGGTCAATTCCCTTAGACTTTACATGTTTGATCTGTGGGAGGAATCAGGAGCAGCTAAAGGAAGCACTTACAAACTAGGGAAGAATGTGAAAGCTCATTACAGGTACTGGACTAAGGATACAATTTTACCAAAACTCATAATGCTATAAGACAGCAGCGCTAACCCTTGAGTCACCGTGCCACCGTGCCATGTTCCCAACTGCGTTACTGTGACATGGAATACTGGGGAACATGGAAATCTGTGATGCAAACAGAAAATGGTGGCGAAATGCATCAG
>NW_025121723.1:0-1058 GCF_004010195.1 Chiloscyllium plagiosum
GGAGTGGTGCCGGTGTAACTATGGAAGATGGATTGTTCTACGTAGCTGACAAAGAGACAGGCATAGCTGGGGAATTCCTCCTGAATGACCCTTACAAATTCTGCCCCATCCAAGCCTCTAGCACATAGTGAGTCCCAGTCAAGTTAAAATCTTTGACCACAACAACTCTGCTGTTTTTACATTGTTCCAAAATCTGTCTACCTGTTCTCTCCTCTATCTCCTGCTGGCTGTTGAGTGGCCTGTAGTGTACCCCCAGCATTGTGATTTTACTTTTCCTATTTCTGAGTTCAACCCATATTGCCTTGTTGCACAAGTCCTCTGATGTGTCCTCCCTCAGCATAGCTATGAGACAATCCTTTATCAGCAATACAACTACCCCACCCTCTTTTTAATTTCTATCACACCTGAAACATTTAAATCCTGGGACGTTCAGTTGCTAGTACTATCCCTCTTTCAGCCAAATCTCTGTAATCACAATAATATCACAGGTCTACAATATGAAGCAAATGCTTTTAACGCTTTTCTCAGATTTTGCCCAACAGAGCAGAAAATCTGAAGCAGATCACTGTTACTTTAATCTTTCTTTGCTGTATCAGAATTATTATATAATTAGGAAGTATTCTCATTGTCAACTCATTATGAAATGTTACAGAACGAAAAGAAGAAATGATCTGCTCATGTAATTTTGTACCGATCAATGGAATGTCATTGAACATTATATGCAACATCATAAATGAGTTTCGTCAATTCTTTCCAATCTAAATCTTCAACATTTAGATTAATTCCTTTCCAGCTAAACTTCCAAATAATTCATTATTTAAAATCAATGTTTTGATTTCATTCAGGTCTACCTCAATTTTTAAACAATGAAAACAAATGGGCTGAGGTTCCAAATATCTAAACAAGCCTTGGTAATAGATTTACTCTATTGCATTAAAATTGAAGCAAAACAAGACTACTTCACAATGACTTGCAGTTGGTGTGTCAACCCAGTCAGGTGGTGCACTCACTTGCAAATTTAATAGCAGTGTAGAACATAGAACATAGAACATAGAAGA
>NW_025121724.1:0-1058 GCF_004010195.1 Chiloscyllium plagiosum
TTATTAAAATTTCTCTTGCCCTTTTTTTGACTGTTTCTGTGTGAAACAGTTACATAGTCTCCCACTCAGTCGGCTGGATGGTTGGTTTGTGATGCAGAGGGAGGCCACCAGCGCAGGTTCAATTCCCCACACTGACAGAGGTTACCATGAAGGGAATGCACTCTCAACCTCACCCCATCGCCCGTGTGGTGACCTTCAACGGACACCACCATGACTGGTCTCTCTAATGAGAGTTCTTTGGGACTCTAATCTATCAATGTTAGCATTTTATTTTTTTAACAACATTTTTAATTGAAACAGATTTTTTATTATTATATTAAACCAATAACAAAACAACTCAAATAACTGAACAAAATTACACCTACGTACATGTATATACAAAATAAGTTAAAGTCTCTAAACGGACAGAAGAAAAAACAAAAATAAACAATAAAAAATAAATTAATAATACTGCTCAGCATAACAAAGTAATAGCTCTCGTTCTTCGAGAGCATGAACTGATACACATTCATACGTTCAAAATTCTTAATATTCGATTCATTAGACAATATCGTCATGGATATATAAAAGCCCTTTTTAGAGTGGCAGATAATCCTTGATCGCGGTAATCTAAAAAGAGTTGCCATATTTTATGCAAATCTCTGGGATTTCGGTGCACCATACTGCTGAGAACGACAAAGGGATATTCTCCATGACGAGCTTACAACTACCCAACAGACCCGGAGGTTTTTCAGACATCCAACACAACAGAATATTTTTACTAGCACAGGAAGTATGAGGGAGATACTAAAGGAGTATTGTGCATCAGTATTTTCTGTGGAAAACGATATGGAATATATAAACTGTTGGGAAATAGATGGTGACACCTTGCAAAATGTCGATATCACAGAGAAGGAATGTCTTGAAACGGGTAAAGGTGTATAAATCCCCAGGAACTGATCAGGTGTAGCCTAGAACTCTGTGGGAAGCTAGAGAAGTGATTGCTGGGCCTCTTGCTGGGATATTTGTAGTATGGATAGTCACAAGTGAGGTGGCAGAAGACTGAAGGTTGGCTAACA
>NW_025121725.1:0-1058 GCF_004010195.1 Chiloscyllium plagiosum
CTATGTTCCTGCTCACACTGTTCCTCTCACTATGTTGCCACTCCCAGTGTTCCTGCTGACTCTGTTCCTGTTAACACTGTTCCTTTTCACACCATTCATGCTCACACTGTTCCTTTCCACACTGTTCCTGCTCATACTGTTCCTGCTCACACTGTTCCTGCTCACACTGCATCAGTTATTCATTTCAAGTCTAAGCTGTGATGTTGACCTTTAGTTGTATTCTCTCAACATTGAAACATAGGAAATAGGTGCGAGAGTAGGCAGTCTATATGCGCTACCATTCAATATGATCATGGCAGATCATATTATCTCAGTATCCCATTCCTGCTCTCTCTCGCCACCCACCTTGATCCCTTTAGCTGCAAGGGCCATGCCCATTTCTCCTTTGATTATATCTAATGAACTGTCTCCAACAGCTTCCTGTGGGAGAGAATTCCACAGGTTCATAACTCTCTGAGTGAAGAAATCTGTCCTGGTCTCCGTCCTGAATGGCTTACCTCTTATCCTTCCACTGTGACCCCTAGCTCTGGAATTCCCCAACATCAGGAACATTCTTCCCACACTCAGCCTGTCCAGTCCCATCAGGATTCATTGTTTCTATGAGATCCCACACCCTCCCCCCCGATTCTTCTAAATCCCAGTGAATCCAAGCCCAGTTGATCCAGTTTTCCCTCACATGTCAGTGAAAGAAACACCACAATTGCTGTTGTTTGATGTTCCCAGTAAACTGCACACTTATAAAACTCTCTTCATAGGGATTTATCAACAGATTCCTTGCATCAGGGCCACCACTGTAACAGCCATAAGCATTTTCATATTACGACTGATCATAACCCACAGAGGACGGTGATGTTCACATCAGACGGAGCTTCTGTGCTGGGAGAGAAAAGTGAAATACTGGTATTTTCAGAACTGAATGGTATTGGTCACAGAGAAGGTCTGTGAATAGATGATGCTTGGAAGCAGGTTTCAATTACCTAAGATGCTGAAACATCTCTAAAAGACAGTGTGCAGAATGTTCAGCAGGTCAACCACGATAAAGGGTAATTCGAACGATT
>NW_025121726.1:0-1058 GCF_004010195.1 Chiloscyllium plagiosum
AACTCAGAGCCAACGTTGGATGCAGCAGATAACAGAATGAGGAGTCCACGTGATTAATGGACCGAAAGGAGAAGGAGGAGCAGCAACATGATAATACTCCTTTCCTCATGGGCAAGGAATGACTCCATCTGAGGGGCAAAATGACAGAGACTGGAGAAGTAAAGCCAGTGTAAAGTGCTGTTAGTAATCAGCAACAATTAGTCGGAAGTGGAACAATAAAAGAATAACTGAAAGAGGAATCAGACGTGGGTAAAAAGAATTCATCCCAAGCAATCAATTCCCTAAGTGACTGGATACAAAAATAAATGATCTGGAGGAAAGCATCATCAATCACTGCTGTTCCCTCTCTGGCCTGCTATGACACACTCCTGTACACTCAGACTCACAAAATTGCCCTGATCATACCTCTGGGCAAAAGCAAAAAACATGAGAGGTTTCCTGTTATGAAGGCTGAATAATATACTGGAAAAGATCTGTGTCTTTGGATTACAAATATATCTTTAGAAACACTTTACTTTGTTTCTCCATTCACTCTGGCCTGATAGATAATATCACTCCCTTTCTTTATTCATTTCTTTCCATAAATTAGGGATAACGTTACTGATTACTTAGGGAGGATATTCCCTGGGAATATATCCAGGGAAACTATTTGATGGAGCTGAGAAATTAAAAAAGGGATAATCACATTAGTTGGATTGTACTTTAGACCCCCAATAGTTAGCAGGAAATTGAGAAACAAATTTGCAAGAAGATCTCCAGTTACCTGTAAGAATAATAGGGTGGTTATGGTAGGGACTTTTAGTTTCCAAATATGGACTGGGTCTGCTATAGAGTTAAGGCTTGGATAAAGTGGAACTTTCAAAGCGTGTAGAAGAACATTTCCTGACTCAGTATGTGGATATAAGTATGAGAGAAGGTGCAAACTCTGACTTATTCTTGAGAAATAAGGTAGAGCAGGTGATTGAGGTATCAATAAGAAAGCACTTTGGGCCAGTGACCATAATTCTACTTGTTTTAAAATAGTGATGGAAAAGAATAGACCGGACCTAAAAGTTAAA
>NW_025121727.1:0-1058 GCF_004010195.1 Chiloscyllium plagiosum
CCATAAAAGCAACAAGGTACGTAAATGTGAGGACGTTTAAAGTCCATTGAGCAGAATCTCATAAAAGCAACGCTCACAAATTTTGGTTTATGATTGATGTGTTGTAAGTTTTAAGAATTATATTGGGGAATGTACGGAGGGTGGTAGAAAAGCTAGTAGCGTTTTGAAGACAGAGACGGTGGTGTTTCAGTGAGAGAGAGTTGGTAGTGGAAACCTAACAGTGACAACGAAACTGCTGATAAATCTCGCTGAAAGGGTCTGTTGCTCGGGTGTACTCCATCCAAACTGACTACCCACCGGATTTGTCTCTGATTGGGTTGGTTGCTTGGTTATATTTATATCCAAACCAACTGACTACTGGACGGGAGGATTAAAAACAAAAATACATAAAATGAAAGGGGAGATGTTTAGCAGTGCAGGAGCCAGATGCTCATTCGACACCGTATAGTGCTGAGAATGAAAAGAGGGGAAGATTACATGATTTAAGTCAGTTATTGGATGATGGGTTCTCAGACAGAAGAAGGAGAGATTTGAGGGAAGAATGGGATAGAGAGAAATTGGATGGGGAGGAGTCTAAAAATAGTACAGACTTTGAAGACGAAGAATCCCTGACAGACGTTGATCCAAACACCTACCCAGTCACTTTGAAAGGCTCACTCACAATGCATACCGAACATGGCCCTCCACTGAAGCCCCTCCCTGAACCAAGTTACAACCTGCGTTAAAGAGACACAATACGACAACCTATAAAGTATCAGCACCACCAAATGCCAATAATTTACAGAGGCTCTTATCTGGGGAATGTTTATCAGCCGTTCACATATACTGATATGAACTGCATCCTGGATAAAATCCCCCAACCATGGAGGGAGGTGGGCCCTCGATGACAAAATTTTGCCAATATACACTAGGGCACAAGTTAGCTATGGGTGATTGGAGAGCATTGTTGGGCAAGCAATTGAATATGTGGGAAATACAGCAGATACTGCGGGGACCACCTACTACCTGATTCAGACCCATTTGTTCAGCATGCTACCTGTGTGGGAAGGGCAATGAGG
>NW_025121728.1:0-1058 GCF_004010195.1 Chiloscyllium plagiosum
CTCCTTCCTATCGGAAAAATGTTGTGAAACTTGCAAGGGTTCAGAAAAGATTTGGAAATGTGTTGCTGGAAAAGCGCAGCAGGTCATGCAGCATCCAGGGAACAGGAGAATCGACGTTTCGGGCATAAGCCCTTCTTCAGGAAGGTTTGCTTTCCCAAAATGCAGCATCAGAGCTGAAAAATGTGTTGCTGGAAAAGCGCAGCAGGTCAGGCAGCATCCAAGGAACAGGAGAATCGACGTTTCGGGCATAAGCCCTTCTTCAGGAAGGTTTGCTTTCCCAAAATGCAGCACCTCGCATTTATCTGAATTAAACTCCATCTGCCACTTCTCAGCCCATTGGCCCATCTGGTCAAGATCCTACTGTAATCTGAGGTAGCCTCTTCGCTGTCCACTACACCTCCAATTTTGGTGTCATCTGCAAACTTACTAATGGTACCTCTTATACTCGCATCCAAGTCATTTATGAGGAGAAAGTGAGGACTGCAGATGCTGGAGATCAGAGCTGAAAAATGTGTTGCTGGAAAAGCGCAGCAGGTCAGGCAGCATCCAAGGAGCAGGAGATTCGACGTTTCGGGCATAAGGCCTTCTTCATAAGCCGTGCTCCTTGGATGCTGCCTGACCTGCTGCGCTTTTCCAGCAACACATTTTTCAGCTCTGATCTCCAGCATCTGCAGTCCTCACTTTCTCCTAGTTAATTTTAACCTATGGCGAATCCTCTTGCAAGGATGCCTTCCTTGAAGAAGCTCTCTTTCCATTCCTGAAGAAGGGCTTATGCCCGAAACGTCGATTCTCCTGTTCCCTGGATGCTGCCTGACCTGCTGCGCTTTTCCAGCAACACATTTCCAGCTCTGATCTCCAGCATCTGCAGACCTCACTTTCTCCTTCAGAAAAGATTTACAAGGATGTTGCTAGGGTTGGAGGATTTGAGGTATGGGGAGAGGCTGAACAGGCTTGGGGCTGTTTTCCCTGGAGCGTCGGAGGCTGAGGGGTGACTTTAGAGGTTTACAAAATTGAGGGGCATGGACAGGGTAAATAGACAAAATCTTTTCCTTGGGGTC
>NW_025121729.1:0-1058 GCF_004010195.1 Chiloscyllium plagiosum
TGCACGAGAATTCCTAGAGGCATGGCATTCAAACTGTAACTCCAAATGTTAACACATCGATTTGAACCCATCCACCATACTCTGAGAAAAAAGAACCCGAAATAATATCACTTACCCTGAGAAACCAAGAAGCATAAATAGAAAGTGGGACATAACACAAGCACTTTACCAGATGATGACTGATGATGTTTCCCCGCATGGTTTTGAAACATCTGAAAACACACCTTCCAGCTTAGCGAGAAAACTTACAACCACAACCTCAACCTGAGCTACAAATCATCTCAAAAAATTGCTAATTTATGCAATTTGCAATGTAACGCTTCCTGTTTTCTTATTTCTCATGCAGTTAATTTACTTGCAATTATCATCTTTTCCCGAGGCAAGTGCGGCCTCTCAACGTGCACCAGTCATTACCTTGTGGCCATGGCAATAGCACATCTATTTGTTATAATCACTGAAGTTATTTTGTGGCAGATTAAACAATATTATTTCCCCGTGTCTTTCCTGGACCTCACCCCTGTGTGCAGTGCTCACAATGTTCTGCTACGTGCAGCGATGGACTGCTCTGTCTGGTTCACAGTCACCTTCTCCTTTGATCGATTCATTGCCATTTGTTTCCAGAACCTTAAGATGAAATATTGTACCAAGAAAAATGCAGCTGTCATCCCCTCAATAACCTGCATTCTGCTCTGTTTTAAAAATGTCCCCTTCTACTTTATATATGAACCAAAACGGGTCATTGCCAACGTTACATGATTCTGGTATCCAAAGGAAAATTATTTTATTGAGCCTGGATGGGTTGGATTTAGTTGGTTTGATAGGGTTTTAACACCCTTGCTTCCTTATGCTTTAATTCTGTTGCTCAATGCTCTGACAGTGAGACACATTTTAGTGACCAGTCAAATCCGTCACGGACTGAAGAGTCACGTAAAAGGATAGAATCCCAGTGACCCAGAGATGGAGAGCAGAAGAAAGTCTGTGATTTTACTTTTGACCATATCTGGCACCTTCATAATTCTGTGGTCAGTTTTTTGTTACAGAATTCTTTTATTATAATA
>NW_025121730.1:0-1058 GCF_004010195.1 Chiloscyllium plagiosum
AATCTCTTCAATTCCTTCCCAGAGGATCCTAGGACAGATCCCATCCAGCCCAGGGGAGATGTCGCCTTTTACACCCTGCAGTATTTCTAATACCTCTTCCTTGTGAACCTCAATCTCTTCTCGTTTAGATGCAAGTATTTCTGTATCTTTCTCGCCAACATTTTCATTTTCTATAGTGAACACTGTCGAAAAATATTTATTTACTGCTTCCACTATCTCTTCCGTCTCCACACACATCTTCCCACTATAATCCTTGATTGGCCCTAAATTAACTCTCGTCATTCTTTTATTCCTGACATACCTATGGAAAGCCTTAGCATTAACCCTGATCCTATCCGCCAACAACTTCTCATGTCTCCTCCTGGCTTTTCTGAGCTCTCTTTTTAGGTATTTCCTGGTTTCCTTGTAACCCTCAAACGCCCTAACTGAGTTTTCATATTTTGTTCTAACATAAGCCTCCTTCTTCTTCTTGACCAGGAATTCTATTTCCTTAGTAAACCACGGCTCACGCGTTCTATATCTTCCTCCGTGCCTGACAGGTGTATACTTATCTAGGACACACAGGAGCTTTTCCTTATATAAGCTCCACATTTTTAACGTCGTCATCTCCCTGCAGTTTCCTTCCCCATTCTATGCTTCCTAAATATTTCCGAATTGCATCGTACTTTCCCTTCCCCCACTGTAACTGCTGCTCAGTGGAGTACACCTGTTCCTTTCCATCACTAAAGTAAACCTGACAGAATTGTGGTCGCTGACTCCAAAGTGCTCACCTACTTCCAAATCTAACACCTGGCCAGGCTCGTTGCCCAATATAAAATCCTAAAGTGGCTTCGCCCCTTGTAGATCTGTCTACATACTGTGTCAGGAAGCCCCCCTGCACACTCTGGACAAGAACTGACCCATCTATAGTACGCGTACTGTAGTGATCCCAGTCAATATTTTGATAGTTGAAGTCCCCCATGACAACTACCCTGCCTCTCTCACTCCTATCGAGAATCATCTTTGCTATCCTTTCCTCTACATCGCTGGGACTATCCAGAGGCCTATAGAAAACTCCC
>NW_025121731.1:0-1058 GCF_004010195.1 Chiloscyllium plagiosum
GGGGGGGGGGTGTTAGTTGTCATAACTTGGTACTGTTCATATCACAGTCGGGGTGCTGTTGGACATATTAGATGCATAACGTCAGATAAATCTCTTGGTCCTGACCAGATATATCCAAGAGCACTGCAAGAGGCGAGAGAAGAAAGGTCAGGGGCCAAGGTCCTGGAAGATTGGGCAGTAGCAAGTATAGGGCCCTTACAAAGAAGGGCTGCAAAAAAAATCCTGGGAAATATAGACCAGTAAGATTCACATCTGTTTTCAGTAAACCACTTGAGAAGGTTCTGAGAGATAAGATATGCATGCATTTGGAAAGACAGAGTTTGACTTGAATAGTCAGCATAGCTATGTGCATGGTAGATCATGCCTTACAAATTTTGTTCGTGTTTTTTGAGGAAGTGGCCAGGAAGGTTGACGAGGGCAGACTGGTGGACATATTCTATATGGATTTCAGTAAAGCCTTTGATAAGGTTCCACATGGTAGGTGCTCGAGCAGGTTAGATCGCATGGACTCCAAGATAATCTGGCAAATTGGCGACACAACTGGCTTGGTGTAAGGAAGCAAATGGCGAGAGTGAAGGGATGCTTGTCGGACTGGAGGCCTGTGACTAGTGGAGTGCCTCAGGGGTCGGTACTGGGCCCATTGCTGTTTGTTATCTATATCAATGATTTGGACCAGAGTGCACAACGCAAGGTTAATAAGTTTGCAGATGACTCTAATATAGGAGGCATCAAGTGAGGAACATTATCAGAAATTGCAGCAGTACCTTGATCAGCAGGGGAAGTGGGCTGAGAAATAGCATGTGGAGTCTAATATAGGTAAGTGTGACGTAATGGAACAAAAGGACATTAGAGATCAGGTGCACGGTTGTATGAAATTTGAGTCACAGATACACAGGACAGTGAAGAAGGCTGTTGGCACACTGGCCTTCATCAGCGAATTGAGTATAGAAGTTGGTACATTATATTGGAATTGTACAGGGTGTTGGTAAGGCTGCAGTTGGCGCATTGGGTTCACTTTTGTTCTTCTTGCTATAGAAAGGATATTATTGAATTATAAA
>NW_025121732.1:0-1058 GCF_004010195.1 Chiloscyllium plagiosum
CTTGACTGATCTTTTCTTAATTCATTTACTGGAGTAGGTATCACTTGCTATGTCAGCATTTATCGCCCAGAATCAAATGGGGTGGCACAGCACTGGGACCAAGGTTTAATTCCACCCTCAGGCAATTAACTGTGTGGAGTTTGCATGTTCTCTCTGTGCCTGCCTGGATTCCCTCCAGGTGATCTGGTTTCCTCCCACAGTCCACAAACATGCGGGTTAGGTGGAATGGCCATGGGAAATGCAAGGTTACAGGGGAGTGGGTCTGTGGGAGATGCTCTTTGGAGAGGCGGTTTGGGCTGAATGGCCTGTTTCCACATTGTAGGGATTCTATGAATTTCTTGACTCAGAGGGTTTTGAATCTTTGGGATACTCATCGATGCTTAGGCGTTTGAATAAATTCAAGATAGTGATAATACACATGTGGGCAGGCAATGAGTTAATGGTATCATCACTAGATTCTTAATCCAACGAGCCAAGTAATGTTCTGGGGGACCTGTGATCACCGTGGGGCAGCACGGTGGTACAGTGGTTAGCACTGCTGCCTCACAGCACCAGGATCCCAGGTTCAATTTTAGCCTCGGGTGACTGCCTTTTATGGAGTTTGCACATTCTCCCTGAGTCTGCATGGGTTTCCACTGGGTACTCCGGTCTCCTCCCACAATCCAAAGATGTGCAGGTTAGGTGAATTGGTCACGCTAAATTGCCCATAGTCAGGGGTGAATATGGGGAATGAGTCTGGGTGGGTTACTCTTCGGAGGGTCGGTGTGGACTTGTTTTGCCAAAGGGCCTGTTTCCATACTGTAGGGAATCTAATCTAAATCCTGGCAATGCATGGAGTGGAATTTTAAATTCAAAAAGTCTCTGGCGTTAAGAGTCTAATGACAACCATTGTTGGGGGAGAACCCTGTCGGGCCCACTAATGTCCATCAGATTGCTGTCCTTGCCCATACTGACTGACATATGACTCCAGACCCACAGCAACATAGAATCATAAAATCCCTACTGTGTGGAAGAAGGTCATTCAACCCATCAAGTACAAGCAGCAACTCACCAGAACT
>NW_025121733.1:0-1058 GCF_004010195.1 Chiloscyllium plagiosum
TTCATTCCCATAGTGATCATTACATTCCCGCAGGGATCAGTATATTCACACAGTGAGCAATACATTATCACAGTGATCAGCATATTCCCACATTGATCAGTACATTCCCACTGTGATCAGTACATTCCCACAGTAATCAGTACATTCCCACAGTGATCAGCACATTCCCACAGCGATCAATACATTCCCACAGTGATCAATTCATTTAAACAGTAATTAGTACAGTCCCAATGTGATCAGTCCATTCCCGCCGAGATCAGTACATTCCCCCAGTGACCTAAACATTCCCGCAGTGATCAATGCATTCCCACAGTGATCAGTACATTCCCACAGTGATCAGTGTATTCCGACAGTGATCAATACATTTTTTAAACAGTAATTAGTACAGTCCCAATGTGATCAGTACATTCCCGCCGAGATCAGTACATTCCCCCAGTGACCTAAACACTCCCGCAGTGATCAATGCATTCCCACAGTGATCAGTACATTCCCACAGTTATCAATACATTTAAACGGTGGTCAGTATATTCCCGGCCTGTTCAGTACAATCCTGCCATGATCAGTACATTCTCACAGTGATCAATACATTCCCACAGTGATCAGAAGATTCCCGGAGTGATCAGTACATTCCCGTAGTGATCAGCACATTCCCACAGTGATCAGAACATGCCCACTGCGATCAATGCATTCCCGCAGAGATCAGTATAGTCCCAAAGTTATCAGTACATTCCCACAGTGGTCAGGACATTCCCACAACGATTAATACATTCCCACAGTGACCAGCACATTCCCCCAGTGATCAATACATTCGCACAGTGATCAGTTCATTCCCACAGTGATTAATAGATTCCAGCAGTGATCAATACATTCCTGCAGTGATCAATACATTCCCACAATGATCAGCACATTCGCCCAGTGATGAATACATTCGCACAGTGATCAGTTCATTCCCACAGTGACCAGTACATTCCCGCAGTGAATAGAACTTTCCCACAGTGATCAGTACATTCCCAGTGATCAGTATGTTCCCACAGTGATCAATACATTCCCGCAGTGAT
>NW_025121734.1:0-1058 GCF_004010195.1 Chiloscyllium plagiosum
GAAAGAGGCGGTTGAGGTTGGAGCTTTACATTTGTATAACACAGTTACTGTACAATGAAAGTGCAGTTCAAATGAGACCCATTCCTTTAGAATGAACAAGAATCTCTCCATTTAAGTTTCACGAGTGAGCTATGAATCTTGCACTTGTCACAAAAATGGAATTCCGTAATTCAGATGAGGAGGTGATTTATTCGCTGAAGTGTTCTTATTTAATGTATTCCTTTCTGTGTAGCATTGTAGGACAAAGCTTACTTCAGATGGCAGAGCAGTTGGCTCACGGTCACAAATTAAACTAGCTCGATATTTTAAACACTAACTCGGATGAAATGAAAGTAGTCATGGACCTGTGGCCTGTATTATGGGTTGGACGATCCAATTGGGCAGAAAAGAAAACCTTGATACATTGTTGCGATGTGTTCAGTTGTGAGGATCTCCGACATCGAAGGGCAGGTTTCCGGACCGGAAGCTGTGTTTTAAGTAAAGGTGACCCCACTCCTCTCGCCCTGTCAGTCCCTGCCTTTCTGATCATAAAACAAACCGACAGCACTAGTTCCAAAATTCAGCGGGCACCCCCCTAATTCATAGATCCCCAGAAATGCTTGGGGATTTGTATTTGTAGAAATTCCACTACACAGGAAACGCGGCGCCTCACACTGCCCACTGTCCCTTTAACTCCCGTGCACTTCCATCAACCTTTGACCGTGCTGTTTAAAACCTCAACTGAGACACTGAGGCAAGTTAAAGTCTGCCGCACGATACCACAGAGAGCTTCTGTGCTCTGGAAGGCTGAGGGTGGGGGGAGTGGGGAGGGGGTGGGAGGAAAGAGGCGGGGGGTGGGGTGGGGAGGAAAGAGGCGGGTGGGGTTCGAGGAGACATCCTGCTACCCTTCCTTCTCCCCGCCCCATGCCGAACTGCTTGGCTGGTTCCCGTCTGAGAGGACAGTCTAAAACAGAACAACCTCAGTTGCTGTAAGATGATGACAGTGTATGCGTTCAACTTAGACTTCCATCTCGACGAGAGAGCATTTGGCTGTGAACATGAGTGCACTGTTATGGGTG
>NW_025121735.1:0-1058 GCF_004010195.1 Chiloscyllium plagiosum
TTGTTACACCAGGAGACATTTAGGTGGTTACACCAGGAGCCATTCAGGTGGTTACACCAGGAACCATTCAGTGGATACACCAGGAGACATTCAATGGTTACACCAGGAGATATTCAGTTGTTACACCAGGAGACATTCAGGTGGTTACACCAGCAGCCATTCAGTGGCTACACCAGGAGACATTCAGTTGTTACACCAGGAGACATTTAGGTGGTTACACCAGGAGCCATTCAGGTGGTTACACCAGGAATTCAGGTGGTTACACCAGGAGATATTCAGTGGTTACACCAGGAGACATTCAGTGGTTACACCAGGAGACATTCAGTGGTTACACAAGGAGACATTCAGGTTGTTACACCAGGAGCCATTCAGGTGGTTACACCAGGAGCCATTCAGGTGGTTACACCAGGAGCCATTCAGTGGTTACACCAGGAGACATTCAGTGGTTACACCAGGAGACATCCAATGGCTACACCAGGAGACATTCAGTTGTTACACCAGGAGACATTCAATGGTTACACCAGGAGACATTCAGTTGTTACACCAGGAGACATTCAGGTGGTTACACCAGGAGACATTCAGTGGTTACACCAGGAGACATTCAGTGGATACACCAGGAGACATTCAGGTGGTTACACCAGGAGACATTCAGTGTTTACACCAGGAGCCATTCAGTGGTTACACCAGGAGACCTTCAGTGGTTACACCAGGAGACTTTCAGTGGTTACACCAGGAGACATTCAGGTGGTTACACCAGGAGACATTCAGTGGTTACACCAGGAGACGTTCAATGGTTACACCAGGAGACATTCAGTGGTTACACCAGGAGCCATTCAGTGGTTACACCAGGAGACATTCAGGTGGTTACACCAGGAGACATTCAGTGGTTACACCAGGAGACATTCAGGTGGTTACACCAGGAGACATTCAGTGGTTACACCAGTAGACATTCAGTGGTTACACCAGGAGACATTCAGTGGTTACACCAGGGGACATTCAGTTGTTACACCAGGAGCCATTCAGTTGTTACACCAGGAGACATTCATTGGTTACACCAG
>NW_025121736.1:0-1058 GCF_004010195.1 Chiloscyllium plagiosum
GTTCAGGTTTCACCATCCCCAGAAGGTATCCCAATGGTCAAGGTACCTGAAGCCCTTCCTCCTGCATCAGCCTCACAGCCACGTGTAAAGCTGCATTCGCTGACTGTTCCTCATCTCACTATCTCGTGGTACCGTTAGCAAACCTGAGACCACTACTCAATTTGTCCTGTTCTTCAGTTTCCAACCTTACACTTTGTAGTCACATTTCAAATCATCAATCCCTTTCCTCACCCACTTAAAACCATCCCAGAATTCCTTCGCTCTTCCCTCGCACCTCTCGGCAAATGGAGGTCCCGATCCTTTCCAGAATTGCATCGCACCTCCCTCGCACCTCTTGGCAAATGGTGCAGTGTGGGGGAATGTGCAGCATGGGGAAAGGCTGACATTGGTACAAAATCACACTGCTCCAGAACATTCTGCAAACTGAAATGATAATCCATTAAACACTTTACAAAGCTAACAATGGTAGAACAAAGTTCCAAAGGACCATGCAGCTGCTCTGCCATTAGACAGAGACCACTCGTGGTGGTTTATCCTGACAGTCACCACATCTCGGGTTATGGGGTGAGGTTGAGAGAGCGTCCCCTTCATGGTAACCTATGACAGTGTGGGGAACCGAACATGCGCTGTTGGCCTCCCTCTGCACGACAATCCAGCTGTACAGCCAACTGAGTGAGAGATGGTGTAACTGTTACAGACAGAAACAGGCACACGCAAAGGAAAGAAAATTTCATAACAAGGAAAAATGTAAAATTCAGATAACGGTCAAGATAATGGCTGAGGATAAAAGCGTTCTCTGCTATAAGTTGTATTTTATCATGAGACAAATGTTTAGAAGCTGGCTTTGGCTAAATCCAATAAGGTGAAACAAGTGAAATAACCAGAATGACTAATTGTAATTTGCTATTAACAACCATAAATAAGTGTATATTTTTATTGGTTTGTGTAAAACGTGCTTACCATTACATAGAAGTACAAAGCTGAAGGAATATATTGCTCACAGATTACGTTCCCATGGGAAATGGTCTCGAACAGGCGCTTGAAGAAAACCGGGGTAA
>NW_025121737.1:0-1058 GCF_004010195.1 Chiloscyllium plagiosum
CCCCGTACCCTCCCCCACCATCACTCTCTAAATAGACTGCGCAAATGGCGGGATCACAGATAGAGAGAAGCAGCGGGTCGCAGAGATAGTGGGCAGGATACATGGAAGTGGCGGGACAAAGGCAGTGCGATGAATTCTGCCGTAGCGAATATTGGAATAGCTGATGGTGTTGGGGGGTGTGGTGGTGTACATAGACATCAAACCAGTAACAGAGTGAATTAAACTCTGCCGCTGCCCTTCCCCTCCCTGAGGACCAGGACTTGGAGCTGAGCCTGTTTCTCTCCAGCTCAGCTTCTCCAACAGAAAGACACACAATAACATCGTTCACTTTGTGGCTCGGCACGCGTTTAATGAACATATGTTTACAAATGGAAGTGATGGTTACAGTCAGTGGGATTGTGCCTTTTCTCACTGGCCCCTGGGTTGTGAGAAACATTGAAATGTGTCCCTGTAACCCCCTGTGGGATAAGGAGAGACAAACCAGCGTTACCCTCAGTCTGTTACCATAGCGAAAGGCTGCTCCATCGCTGAAACACTGAACTGAAATGAGAAAATCCCTGATGGTGTGATTAATGAGAGAATTTGATGGATGGATGGATTTGGGTGAAGGGATATTTCAGCACATTCTTCAGCTGCTCCCTGAACTTAGTCTGGGTTACAGCATAAATCGCGGTGTTTGTGCAGCAATGAGGAGCTGCAACATGAAGCCCAATTCCTGTACAAAGTCATCTAGATATACAGAGTAAAACCCAATCCAATACATCCGTCTCCATATAGAATACACCATTATCGTTGACCATAACAGGATGAAATTGGCCGAGATCACAAAGAGTAAAATGATGGATTTTTTTCGGTTTTTCATTTCAGTATCAGACTGAGCATCCCCATTGGTGTGAGTGTGGAGTCTCTTGCGGGCTCCGCTGGTCACTAAAATGTGTCTGACGGTGAGAACATTGAGTAGCAGAATCAGGGGAAATGGGACACACGGGGTGAGAATGTGGTGGAGGAACTCGATTGTGATCCAAACGCTGGAGAATGTAGCAGCGTGTGTTACAACA
>NW_025121738.1:0-1058 GCF_004010195.1 Chiloscyllium plagiosum
TCCATCCGTGTGTAGTGTTTTTTAATGTATATAAGTGTTTGAGCCTGCGTGCATGTAGTTGTGTGTTTGTGTCTGCATGTGTGTATGTATATTCGTGTGTGTGAGTATGTGTGTGCGTGTGTGTGTGTGGACACCATGTACTGGTACATGGTCTCCCTGTCCAGTGACCACTCACTGAGACACAGCCCTGGCGAAAGGGATTTGCTTTTGCAATCATGCTTTTGCATGGACAGACTTCCATGGAAAGAATTTTGCAATCATGCTTTTGCATTTAAAGAATTCAGCCTTCACTCACAACATCAACCAGCAGGTGGCAGGAGAGAGACACATAAACCGCATTACAGAAAAATCAATTACACAAATACTTGCAGTTTTGCTCGCCCTCCATCATCAGACTTGACAAATTGTTTGTACAGGAGGACAATTCCAGACCAGGCTGTCACTACAACATAATACTAACACCGCAGGATTTGTTGGAGAGTCAGTATTGAGGGAGTGCCGCACTGTCAGAGGGTCAGTACTGAGGTAATGCCGCACTGTCAGAGGGTCAGTACTGAGGGAGTGCCGCACTGTCAGAGGGTCAGTATTGAGGGAGTGCCGCACTGTCAGAGGGTCAGTACTGAGGGAGTGCTGCACTGTCAGAGGGTCAGTACTGAGGGAGTGCCGTACCGTCCGATGGTCAGTACTGAGGGAGTGCCACACTGTCAAAGAGTCAGTACTGAGGGAATGCTGCACTGCCAGAGGGTCATTACAGAGGGAGTGCCGCACTGTCATAGGGTCAGTACTGAGGGAGTGCTGCACTGTCAGAGGGTCATTACTGAGGGAGTGCCGCACTGTCAGAGGGTCAGTACTGAGGGAGTGCCGTACTGTCCGATGGTCAGTACTGATGGAGTGCCACAGTGTCAAAGAGTCAGTACTGAGGGAGTGCTGTACTGTCAGAGGGTCAGTACTGAGGGAGTGCCGCACTGTCAGAGGGTCAGTACCGAAGGAGTGCTGCACTGTCAGAGGTCAGTACTGAGGAAGTGTGCACTGTCAGAGGGTCAGTACTGAGGGAGTGC
>NW_025121739.1:0-1058 GCF_004010195.1 Chiloscyllium plagiosum
ATATTTGACCCCCGATATTCTCCAGAATGTTCTTACGCAACCTTTCCTACAACATTGTATTACCGACATTCAGTGGAACATTCTATTTTCCACACAATCCAAAATATTCTGTGCCCATGTTTGCGCGTTTCCTGTGTATGCGAAATTTCCAAAATATATTTAGCATTTGATATTCCCTCCAATATTCTGCATCCGACATTCGCCAGAACATTCTGGACCTGACAGTTGACAGAACATTCTAAAGCTGCCATTATCTGAAACACTGTGTTCTCGACATTCCCCAGAACTTGCTTTCACTGACTCTCACTGGAACACTTGACACCTGGCATTCACTGGAGGCTTCTATACATGATAGTCCCCGGAACATTCTGCAACCAAGTTTTCCAGAACATTGTGTCACAAAATTCCCCAGAAACCTCCATACCTGACCTTATCTGAAGTATTTTGTAACCAACATGCTCAGTAATATGCTATAACCAATATTCCAAAGAACATTCGAAACCTCACATTCACAGAACATTGTATATATGACATTACATTCAGCATTCTATGCACTACACTCCCCTTAACATTCTATACCAAGCATTAACAAAAAAACAGTGTATAGATTAGAGTGGTGCTGGAAAAGCGCAGCAGGTCAGGCAGCATCGAAGGAACGGAAAATCGACGTTTCGGGCAAAAGCCCTTCATCGGTAATAGAGGCAGGGTGCCTGCAGAGTGGAGAGATAAATGAGAGAGGGATCGGTGTGGGGAGAAAGTAGCATAGAGTACAATAGGCGAATGGGTTTGGGGATGGAGGTGATATGTTAGAGAGGAGTGTGGAGTGAATAGGGGGAAGGGAAGATAGACAGATAGTACAGGTCATGAGGGCGGTGCTGAGCTGGAAGGTTGGAACTGGGGTGAGGTGGGGAAAGGGGAAATAAGGAAGCTGCTGAAATCCATATTGATGCCATGGGGTTGAACTGTTCTGGGGCGGAAGATGACGCGTTCTTCCTCCAGGAGTCAGGAGGTGATGGAGCGGCGGGAGAGGAGGCCCAGGACCTCCATGTCCTCGGCAG
>NW_025121740.1:0-1058 GCF_004010195.1 Chiloscyllium plagiosum
CAACCTCCGAGACTCCAGCAGGATTACATATCCTATCAAGTGTTCAGTTATGCTGTCAATGCTGCTGTTCATCCCAACCAGCTATTTGCTCCATAGCGTCAATCGTAGAGTCATACAGCATGAAAACAGCCCCCTCAGTCCAACCAATCCATGCTCAACATGCTGCCAAACTAATCTACTCCCATCTGCCTCCTGCTGTACCCACTGAGTGGTTATAATGCCCTTGTAGTTTTACTTCTGTTTTGTTGATCCAAAAACCCAAGTAATATTTTGGGGACAAAGGGTTCAGGTCCTGGCATGACAGACGGTGGAGTTTGAATTCAATAAGCACCTGGAATTGAAGAGTCTCGTGATGACCTGAATCAGTTGTGTGGAAACTCCCATCTGATTCACTCATGCCAGTTCAGAAAGCAAACTGTCATATACCTCTGCTCTGTCCACAGGATACTCCAGATGGATAATATTGTGGTTGACTCTTAACTGTCCTCTGGGGAATAACTGATATACTCGGCATGAATAAATTTATTTTAAAAATCCCACTTTCCCATTCATGTTTGGATCGAATTGTTCTTTAAATGTTGCAAATGTACGCTCATCCATCACTTCCTCAGCAAGTTAATTGCACATGTAAATCACATTCTCTAAAAAAAAGCCTCACATGTCTTTTTTTATTAACTCTCTCTCTCTTCATCTTAAACATATGCCCTCTCGTCTTAAAATCCCCCTCCTGGGAAAAGCCAGCTATCGTTAACTCTAACTTGCCTCTCAAGAATTCATAAATTTCTGTGAGGTCGCCGCTCAAACCCCTAACCTCGAGTGAAACCAGTCTCAACCAGGAGAAAGTGAGAACTGTAGATAAGGGATCAGAGTCGATCGTGTTGTGCTGGGAAAGCACAGCAGGTCAGGCAACATCTGAGGAGCAGGAAAATCGACGTTTCAGGGAAGAGCCTGATGAACGACACTTGCGCGAAAAAATTATTCCCCTGCTCCTCACATACTGCCTTACCTATTGTGGTTTTCCAGCTCCCCGATCGGGAATCTGAAAATAGTCTCAGCCT
>NW_025121741.1:0-1058 GCF_004010195.1 Chiloscyllium plagiosum
GTAATCCTTTGTTGTTCTTTAAAAGCTTCCCAGCCCTCCGTTTTCCCACTTATCTTTGCTATGTTATACTTTTTCTCTTTTAACTTTATATGTTTCTTAACTTCTCTCATCAGCCACGGCCACCCATGCCGCCTCCTAGGATCTTTCTTCATTTTTGGAATGAACTGATCCTGCAACTTCTGCATTATACACAGAAATATCCACCATTGTTCCTCCACTGTCATCCCTGCTAAAGTATTGCACCTTTGAACTTTGGCCAGCTCCTCCCTCATAGCTCTATAGTTCCCTTTATTCAACAGAAATATTGTCACTACCCTCTCCCTCTCAAATTACAGATTGAAGCTTATTGTATTATGGTCACTACTTCCCAACTACTTCTTCACTTCGAGGTCTCTGACCAATTCTGACCAATACCAGATCCAGAATTGCCTTCTCCCTGGTCGGCTCCAGCACTGGCTGTTCTAAGAATCCTTCTCTGGGGCACTCCACAAAGTCTCTTTCTTGAGGTCCAATACCATCCTGATTCTCCCAGTCTACCTGCATGTTGAAATCCCCCATAACAACTGTAGTAACATCTTTGCGACAGGCCAATTTCAGCTCCTGATTTAACGTACATCCGACATCCAGACTACTGTTTGGGGGAATGTAGATAACTCCCAAGAGGGTCTTTTTACCCTTATAATTTCTTAGCTCTATCTACACTGACTTTACATCCCCTGATTCTAGGTCCCTCTGCGCAAGGGTCTGAATATCATCCCTTACCAACATGGCCACCCCATCCCCTCTGCCCGTCAGTCTGTCCTTACGATAGCACATGTAGCCTTGAATATTCATTTCCCAGGCCCTGTCCATTTGAAGCCACGTCTCAGTTATCCCCACAATATCATATCTGCCAATTTCCAAAAGAGCCTCAAGCTCATCCATCTTATTTTTAATGCTTCGTGCATTCATGTATAGTATTTTTAATTTGTTACTGCCCTCACCCTTCTCATCAACTCCTTTTTCACTCAACCTTACAGCATGATCACTTGCTGAGTTTTCTGCCTCATTGATACAGT
>NW_025121742.1:0-1058 GCF_004010195.1 Chiloscyllium plagiosum
GCCCTCCACCTCCTCCATGATTTTCGCTTTCCCTGCCCCCAACGCCTTATATTCACAATGGACATCCAGTCCCTATACACCTCCGTCCCCCATCACGAAGGCCTCAAAGCCCTCCACTTCTTCCTTTCCCGCCGTACCAACCAGTACCCTTCCACTGTCACCCTCCTTCGACTGACTGAACTCGTCCTCACTCTGAACAACTTCTCTTTCCAATCCTCCCACTTCCTCCAAACCAAAGGAGTAGCCATGGGCTCACGCATGGGCCCCAGCTATGCCTGCCTCTTGGTCGGATGTGTGGAACAGTCTATCTTCCGCAGCTACACTTGCACCACTGCCCCCCTCCACACCTTTTCCTCCGCTACATCGATGACTGTATCGGCGCTACCTCGTGCTCTCACGAGGAAGTTGAACAGTTCATCCACTTTACTAACACCTTCCACCCCGACCTCAAATTTACCTGGACCGTCTCAGACTCCTCCCTCCCCTTTCTAGTCCTCTCCATTTCTATCTCGGACGACTGACTCAAAACGGACGTTTACTATAAACCGACTGATTCCCACAGCTACTTAGATTACACCTCCTCCCACCCTGCCTCCTGTAAAAATTCCATGCCATATTCCTAATTCTTTCGCCTCCGCCGCATCTGCTCCCAGGCGGATCAATTTGATTACCAAACAACCCAGACGACCTCCTTCTTCAAATGCGACAATTTCCCCTCTGACGCGCTTGGCGATGCTCTCCACCACATTTCCTTCACTTCCCGCTCCTCTGCCCTGGAATCCCGCACCTCCAATCGCCACCAGGACAGATCCCACTGGTCCTCACCCACCACCCCACCAACCTCCAGATACATAGTATCATCCTTCATCATTTCCGCCACCCCCAAAACGCCACAACGAAGGATATATTTCCCTCCCTTCCCCTATCAGCGTTCCGGAAAGACCACTCCCTCGTCAGGTCCAGAACCCCCACCAATCCAACCTCCACTCCCGACACCTTCCCCTGCAACCGCAAGAAATGCAAAGTTGCGCCTAAACCTTCCCCCTCACTTCCTTCCG
>NW_025121743.1:0-1058 GCF_004010195.1 Chiloscyllium plagiosum
TCTGAGTGTGGTGATCAACTCCATCAGCAATACTGATAGTCGCTGATGGAGTTGCGGATTACTGATAGAGAAACGTAATGTTCCATTGTCAACTGCTTCTTTGGAGAGAGGAACTGTTACTGTGTGACTGTATGGAGATATAAGAGCTTTCTCAGCCAGGAAGAGAAACTGAGGAGCTGAAAAAGGTATTGCTGGAAAAGCACAGCAGGTAAGGCAGCATCCAAAGATCAGGAGAATCGACGTTTCTGGCATGAGCCCTTCTTCAGGAATGAGGAAAGTATGCCAACCAGGCTAAGATAAAAGGCAGGGAGGAGGGACTTGGGGGAGGGGTGTTGGAAATGCGATAGGTGGAAAGAGGTTTAGGTGAGGGTGATAGGCCGGAGAGGGTGTGAGGACGGAAAGGTCAGCAAGAAAATTGCAGGTCAGGAAGGTGGTGCTGATTTCGAGGGTTGGGATTGAGACAAGGGGGGGGGGGGGGAAATGAGGAAGCTGGAGAAATCTGAATTCATCCCTTGTGGTTGGAGGGTTCCTGCTGGAGGAAGAGCACCTCATCTTCCGCCTGGGAACCCTCCAACCACAAGGGATGAATTCCGATTTCTCCAGCTTCCTCATTTCCCCTCCCCCCACCTTGTCTAAATCCCAACCCTCGAAATCAGCACCACCTTCCTGACCTGCAATTTTCTTGCTGAACTCTCCGTCCTCACCCCCTCTCCGGCCTGTCACCCTCACCTTAACCTCTTTCCACCTATCGCATTTCCAACGCCCCTCCCCCAAGTCCCTCCTCCCTGCCTTTATCTTAGCCTGGTTGGCACACTTTCCTCATTCCTGAAGAAGGGCTCATGCCCGAAACGTCGATTCTCCTGATCTTTGGATACTGCCTGACCTGCTGTGCTTTCTCAGCATCACATTTGTCAGCTCTGATCTCCAGCATCTGCAGTCCTCACTTTCTGCTAGAGAAACTGAGGAGACCAAGGCATTTTCAATACTGAATTGATGCATTGTAGGTATGGGGAATTCACTTGCTCCTGTCATCTGGAAAGTCAGTGGAGACTCTGTGG
>NW_025121744.1:0-1058 GCF_004010195.1 Chiloscyllium plagiosum
CTCTTCTTAGCTCTGTCTTCAGTTCATTCCTGGATGATCTCTCACTGAAGTGCCCCAACTGAGCCATCACGTCTCATCCTAACATAAGCCTTCTCCTTCCTCTTGAAAAGAGATTCAACTTCTCTTTTAATCCACGGATCCCTCACTCAACTACTTCCTCCCTGTCTGACAGGTGCATATTGATCAAGGGCACGCAATAGCTGTTGCTTGAATAAGCTACACGTTTCAATTGTAACTATCCTCTACAGTTTCCTTTCCCATACGATGCATCCTAACTGTTGCCTAATTACATCATCATTGCCTTTTACCCAGCAATTTCTCTTGCCCTGCGTTATATACCTATCCCTTTCCATTGATAAACCAAACATAGACAAATTGTGGTCACTATCAACAAAGTGCTCACCTACCGCCAAATGTAACACCTGGTCTGGGTCATTACCTAGTACCAAAGCCAATATGGCTTTGCCCCTTGTTGGTTTCTCTATATACTGTATCAGGAAACCATCCTGCATGCATTGGACAAACACTGACCCATCTAAAGTACTCGGACTATTGTATTTCCAGACAATATTTGGAAAGTTAAAGTCACCCAAAAAAGCTACCCTATTACTCTCGCTCCTATCCAGAATCATCTTTGCTGTCCTTTCCTCTACATTTCTGGAACTATTTGTAGGGCTATAGAAAACTCCCAACAGGGTGACCTCTCCTTGCCTGTTCGAACCTCGGCGCATACTATCTCAATTCCTTCCCATGCAGGGTTGTGGGGCTGTGGAATTCTCTTCCCAAGAGAGCAGGGAAGAATGGGTCACTGAAGGTATTCCCAGCTAAGTGGCTTAGGGGCCATCGGGAAGGTGAAGTTAATGCTGCAATGAATAGTCCAAAATGATCTTTTTTAAAAATTATAGATAATGAAAATCTGACCTGTGTTGGGATGGACATTGCCCTGAAGGAGCAGGTGAATAACTAAGGACCACGACAGGGCTGGAGTCTTGCCTGGAGGGAAACCATGTGACTTGTTCTCAATTTCGGTCTCCTACAGCAAGAAGAGAGGGTTTTTC
>NW_025121745.1:0-1058 GCF_004010195.1 Chiloscyllium plagiosum
CAGGCTGTCCCTGCATGTTAGTCTTCCGTGATGTATAGATAAGGACACTGCATTTCTATCAGGATATGCACTTTCCAACCACTCTCCTTGAAAGTAATACACTGCACGTTTGTTTCTCATCACAAATTAGATAATTTCACGTTTCAACATTATATTCCATTTGCCATGTTCTTGCCTATTCAATAAGCCTGTCCAAATCCTCTTGAAAGCTCATTATATCTTTGCCACAGCACACATTCTCACTTAGCTTTGCAGTACCTGCTAATTCGCCAATATTATATTTGGTTCCCACCTGCTTATCATTGTTGCATATTGTGAACAGCTGGGGTCCAGTTACTGACCCTTGCAGTAACCCATTACTCAGAGCCCGCCAACGTGAGGGTGATCCATATATTCCTACTCTCTGCTTTCTCTCTGTTAGCTAATTATTAATCAATGGCAGTAGATTATTTGACTCCATGTGCTTGAACAGCTATAACCAGCCTCACTTCGGGAAACCTTTTGATAGCGTATGCAAATGTTTTGAAGGCTAAGTCCATCAGCTCTCCTTTATCAACTTTGTTCAGAACATGCGCAAAGACACTGTCAAGTTTGTCAAATACTATTCTCAATTCACAAATCCATGCTGAGAATGCCCAATCAGATCAATATCAATCAGCTCTCTATCTACGCCCGCTTTTGGAATGCCCAATCGGATCATTATCTATCTCTAGGTTTCTATATCTGCCCACCTTTAGAATACATTCTAAAACTTTTTCCTACTACTGATGTAAGGTTGACAGGTCTGAATGTCTCTATTTGTCTCTCTCTTGCTTCTTAAATAATGGGGTGACATTTGCTCCTGTCAGATCTAAAGGAATCATTCAAAAGCCTATGAGTCTTGAATGCATTGAATGTCCCTGTCACACCTCCTTCTACACTCTGGGATGTGGAACATCAGGTTGTGGGGATTTATTAACTTGTAGTCACTTTTATTTCTCCAGTAAAGCATCTGACTGATGCCTATTTTCTTCAACTCCTCACTCTCCCTTAACTCTTATCTTCCAGCAAGAAAACAT
>NW_025121746.1:0-1058 GCF_004010195.1 Chiloscyllium plagiosum
TCTTAGGCATCTGTTGATGAAGTTGTGCGGGTAACCGTTTTTGGCGAATACCTTGTATAGGTGTTCCTCTTCTTCTTTTTGCAGTTCTGGTGTACTGCAGTGTGTTGTGGCCCTTTTGAATAGTGTCCTGATGCAGCTTCGTTCCCACAGCCAAAAGGACTAGCCACACTACCATACATCAGGAGCATCTCGGAACTGACAGCCAGACTACTGCGACCCCTAGGACTCATAACGGCAGGGAATTCCTAGAGGTATGGCATTCATCCACAAACTCCATCAACAAACACATCGACCTGGACCCAATATACCAACCACTACAGCGGACAGCTGAAACTGACAACCGGAAGCGGCAGGGACAGACCACTATAAACACCGGAGGAAACATCAAAGAAGCGCTTCGCAGGAGGCTCCCAAGCACTGATGACGTCACCTAGCCAGGGGACGAAACGTTTGCAACAAAAACTTCCAGCTCGGCGAACAGAACCACAACAACGAGCACCCGAGCTACAAATCTTCGCACAAACTTTGAAAGAGACTCAGTGGTTAACACGGTATCTCACAGTGTCACAGACTCAAGTTTTATTCCAGCCTCATGCGACTGTCTGTCTGGGATTTGCACACATTGTGTCTGTATAGATTTCCTCCTGGCATTTCAGTTTCCTTCCACAGTCCAAAGATGTGCAGGTTAGGTGGGTTAGCCATGAGAAGTGCAGGGATACATGGTTAGGGTAGAGGGTGGGTTTGTGTAGGATGTCCTTGGGACAATCAGTGCAGGAGTCAATGGGCCAAATGGCCCCTTTCCTGCATTGTAGGGATTCCATGTTTTGCCTCCTATGCTCCAATGAAATTCTATGATTTCCACTTCTACCTCTATATCCTCCTCCAGGCTCAATAATCCTCCTTGTCTCTGTAACCTTCCATCAATTATCTTCAGCCTTTATTCTTTTCCTAAGATTATAGAGTGATTGTGATCAAATGGGTCAATGGGCTGAAAAATGGCAGCTAGAGCTTAATCTGGATAAATATGAGATTAGATTACTTTACAGTGTGGAAACAGG
>NW_025121747.1:0-1058 GCF_004010195.1 Chiloscyllium plagiosum
GGTGATAGACCCAGGGAATACCACAATACAGTTAATTACCAAAAAACAGAGTCCTTTCTTGTACACAGTCCAAATAGAGTCTTCAAAATATGGAGTCCATTCCCAGAAATGGAGTCCACTCCAGTTTTTGAGGTGCATTGTCCAAAATGGAGCCCACTCCAAACTGCAGAGTTCACGCCTGAAGGCAGCAAATGCACACCCCACAGGTGATCAGTCTCCATGGAGTCCTGGCCCAGCCTTGGAAAACCAGACCCACTCACAGGAACACAGTATATTGTAAAGATGCAGTTAACTCACAGGGGTTTAGTTCACTCCTGAAGGAAAGGTCTTCTCCCAAACTCCAGGATATGGCAAGTGCTCACCTCCCAGCACACACGCAGGTGTTCAATCTTCAGAGGCCCAGTCCCAGGGCTAGGCCTCACCACAGGAACAGCTCCTCTGGTAAAATGTATGTCGTCCACAAGGGCTCAGTCCAAACAACAAAAAACAGTGAAGCCACTTACAGAAAAAACAAAGGAAACTAGAGTCCAAGGGCTAAGCCCTGCCACAAAATTAACATTATCCTTTTCTCAAAAAGAGTAAAAAGAGAAAAGAGTAACACACAGGCTGTAACCAACCAGTGAAACAACAATCCCCTAATGAGAACTGAGTTACACTTGAAACACATTATGAGCATCAGGAGTTTAACAATCAGTCCTCACTAAAAGGAATGCCAATTAACAAACTGACTAAATAATTCAGCCTGTTCAGGAATCAGGTTTTCTCCCTCCCAAAAAAAGGGAAGCAGAAACTAACAGTAACACACTGACCATAGCACCATCCAGCACAGAGGCAGTCCCCTAAACTGAGGAGATATTAAACCGCCTGTTTATATCAGCGAGCCACAGCATTCCTGATTGGAACAGATGAACAGCTTCAATCAGGGATCTCATGTTGGATGAAATCCCTCTGCCTGACCCTGGTACAAGACAGAAGTTTGGCACTGGAAAAGCACAGCCAGTCAGGCAGTATCTGAGGAGCAGGACAGTCAGCGTTTGGAGCATCAGCCCTTCATCTGC
>NW_025121748.1:0-1058 GCF_004010195.1 Chiloscyllium plagiosum
TCCAGTTTACTGTCCCCCCAGCCAGATCGTCCACCGGCATCAATGATAGTCTCCGGCCAGAATGACCGGCCTGGACGTAGCCAGCAACAGTGGAAGCTGCTGCAGGACGGCCAACCGTTCACTCTTACCCACTGGGGCGTACACATTAATCAGTCTCAGGGGAGCATTCCTGTACATGACGTCGGCGACGAGGAGGCGCCCGCCCACCACCTCCTTAACCTCGGAGATGGTGAAGTTGCCTCCTCTCAACAGGATACCCAGGCCGGAGGCGCGGCTATCGTTGCCCCCCGACCAAACTGACGGCCCGTGGGCCCGCAAGCTCGACCATCTCCTGTAGCTGCTGAGGTGCGGTATCCCACACTCCAGCAGAAACAGGACATCGGCTTTAACGTTGGCCAGGAAGGCCATCGTGGATACACATCGCGTAGCCGATTTGATGCTACGCACATTGATGCTGGCAATTTTTATCCCCATTTTAACAGTTATGAGGTTACCAGTGTCAATTTGCTGCTGGTCTTGCCTCTCTGGGGTAGCTGTGTGCATCCCCGTGGTGACGGCAAACTGCTGGATCCTCCCAGGGCTGAGGTAGCTGTCCCGTCCAGGCTGGAGCCATTTCCCCGCTCTGGTGTCTTCGGGTCGGGCCCAGGGTCCGCACAGTCCGGTTCTCCATCTGACAGCCGGGCTGTCACAGGACCGCTGCTCCCAGTTACCTGGAGCTGTGGGCCGGTGGGTACCTCTTGGTTCTCACCAGGTCGGGGAGGCCTTTACCCATCCCCTCAGAGGGATCGTCTTTTCCTGTTTGGGCGGTGCTGCCCTCCTTTTTCCCCACGGCGTTCTGTCTCTTCCTCTGGTGACAACCCTCCTTGCGCCCATCCTCACCATCGGAAGATCTGCCTGTATCCTCGTCACGTAGGTGTCGTTTGCCCCTTTCGCTGGGTGGCTTTGGGAGGTTTCCTCTTCCTGCTTTTGACAGTAATCCAATCCTCTGCCTCCTTTGTTCCCTCCTCTTCCATTTCCTCCGTCTATCTTGAAGGAGCTTGGATCGGCTGCTGCATCTC
>NW_025121749.1:0-1058 GCF_004010195.1 Chiloscyllium plagiosum
CAGTCAGCGGGATTAGGACACGCGCAGTGAGTGACAATGTACAGCAGATGCAGTTTAATGTGGATAAGCGAGAGGGTATCCAGTGCAGTGCAAAGTGTCAGGAAGGTCGATTAGGATCCAAACGGGGTTAGATGGAGAAAGCAGGGAGGTAAAAATGAACCTGGGTGTTCCTCTAACCAGTCACGAACAGTAATTGTGGCCGGTGTAGCAGGGAAGGAAGAAAGCATATGGAATCTTGTCCTTCATAGGAAGAGGATTCAGTACCAGGATGGGACATCTTGATAGCACACCTGGACTTTTGTGTGTGGACCTTGGGTCTCCTTATCTGCAGGAGGATGCTCTGGTTACAGAGATAGTTCAACAAAGGTTTCCCAGACTGTTTTCTGGGGTGGCAGGGCTGACGTATGAAGAGAGACTGGATTGGTTACGACTATGGTAACTGGTGTTTGGAAGAATGGTGAGGGATCTCATAGAAAGTGAAAAAAAATTCTAAAAGAACTAGACAAGGATAAACACAGGAATGATGTTCCAAACCACGGGCGGAGTCCAGAATCAAAGTCTAAAGAGGACAGAGTGGGATTGAGAAAAGGTGTAATGTCTTCACTCAGAGAATGGGGAGCCTGTGCGATTCTCTGCTTCAGGAAGCGTTCGAGGTCAAAATGTCCCATGTTATTCCAGTTAGAGTCGGATAGATGTTTTACAGATTACAGCAAGAAAGCACGGGAGCAGTGGACTGAGTTGACTAATGAGGAACGATATTATTGAATGGGCGAGGACAGCTTGAAGGGCCGAATGGCCTACTCCTGCTCCGATGTTGGATATTTCTGTGAGATGATTTGTTTTATTCGTCAGATCCTGTAACCGAGCCGAGCATCTCCGTGAGAGCTGACGGCGAATCAGTCAACATCAGCTGCACAGTTCCAGACGGTGTCCCGACAGGCCGCTTTCTGTTGCTAAAGGACACAGTTCCCATCATCAACAGCACCATCAGCCAGCAATCCTTCACCTACACCATTCCGAACATTACTGTCAGCAGCCAGGGCCAGTACACATGTTCC
>NW_025121750.1:0-1058 GCF_004010195.1 Chiloscyllium plagiosum
GGAACATGCGCCCGTATCTGATGTAGTGTCTGACGAACATATGAAGTATCTGACGCAATGTTGAAGGAACATGCGCCCGTATCTGGTGCAGTGTCGGAGGAACATGCGACCGTATCTGATGCAGTATTTGGCCCGTATCTGATGTAGTGTCTGAGGAACATATGAAGTATCTGACGCAGTGTTGAAGGAACATGCGCCCGTATCTGGTGCAGTGTCGGAGGAACATGCGCCCGTATCTGGTGCAGTGTCGGAGGAACATGCGACCGTATCTGATGCAGTATTTGAGGAACATGTGCCTGTACCTGATGCAGTATTTGAGGAACTTGTGCACGTATCTGACGCAGTGTTTAAGGAACATACGCCGGTATCTGATGCAGTGTCGGAGGAACATGCGCCCGTATCTGACACAGTGTTTGAGGAACATGTGCCGGTATCTGACGCAGTGTTTGAGGAACATGCGCCTGTATCTGACGCAGTGTTTGAGGAACATGCGCCTGTATCTGACGCAGTGTTTGAGGTACATGCGCCCGTATCTGATGCAGTATCTGAGGAACACGCGCCCGTATCTGACGAAGTGTCGGAGGAATATGCGCCCGTATCTGATGCAGTGTTTGAGGAACATACGCAGTATCTGACGCAGTATGTGAAGAACATGCACCCGTATCTGACGAAGTTTCGGAGGAATATGCGCCCGTACCTGATGCAGTGTCTGAGGAACATATGATGTATCTGACGCAGTGTTGAAGGAACATGCGCCGGTATCTGACACAGTGTCGGAGGAACATGCGCCCGTATCTGGTGCAGTGTCGGAGTGTCGGAGGAACATGCGCCCGTATCTGGTGCAGTGTCGGAGAAACATGCGCCCGTATCTGGTGCAGTGTCGGAGGAACATGCGCCCGTATCTGATGCTGCATTTGAGGAACATGCGCCCGTAGCTGATGCAGTATTTGAGGAACTTGCGCACGTATCTGGTGCAGTGTCGGAGGAACATGCGCCCGTATCTAATGCAGTACTTGAGGAACATACGCCCGTAACTGATGCAGTATTTGAGGAACTTG
>NW_025121751.1:0-1058 GCF_004010195.1 Chiloscyllium plagiosum
TTCATATCCAGGAGTACGAGATTACTTGGAAGGCCAGACAGCAGTGTAAAGAAGATGGTGTCTCTCTGTTATACAAGGCCGACATCAGGGCAGTGTGGAGAGACGCTATACGTTCGATGGAGATGAGTTTGAATTAATTTGCTTGGAAAGTAGAAATTCTCTGAAGAAAAAGTCACTGATAGGTGCAGTCTCTAGGGCAGTAAATAATAACATCACATTGGTGAAGGCTATAAACAAAGAAATCAGCAATGCCTGTAAACATGGGTCGGCTATTATCATTAGGGATTTTAGTCTACATGTAGCTTGGTCGAAGCAGCTCAGTCACAGTACCTTTGAGGAGGAGTTCTTTGAGTGTACCCGTGATAGTTTCCTTGAACAGTATGCATTGGAACCGACGATAGATTAAGCAATCCTCGATCTGGTCCTGTGTAATGGAACAGAAATAATTAATCATCGCATAGTTAGGGATCCTCTTGACCACAGTATGGCAGAACTTAGAATTCAGATGGGGAGTGTGAAGATAAAATCCAATACCAGGGTCCTGTGCATGCGCAGGTGCACAACAATAGAACGAGAAAGCACCTGGCTAAAGTAGACTGGCCAGGCCGTGATGGAATGCATCTCAGGGTATTAAAGGAGATGGCAGGAGGAAAAGCAAGTGCACTAGTGGCAATTTTCAAATTCACTAAGCTGCCTGGCAGTCCCAGCAGGTTGGAAAACAGCTAGTGTGACACCACTGTTTAAAAATGGTGATGGATAAAACATTGGGAATTTTTGATCAGTTAGCTTAAGTTCTGCAGTGGGGAAGATGCTTGCGTGTATTATCAAGGAAGAAAAAGCAGGGCATCGCGATAGACATTGGTCAGATATAACGTAGGTTCATGAAGGTTCAAACAGAGATGTTATGTTGCAGCTGTACAAGATACTGGTGACGCTATCCTTGGTGTACTGTGTGCACTTTTGGTCCTCTTACTTGAGAACGAACATACTGGCACTGGTGGAGGAAGGGGTGCACAGGAGGTTCTCTGGGTTCATTCTGGAGTTGAGGGGGTTAGCCT
>NW_025121752.1:0-1058 GCF_004010195.1 Chiloscyllium plagiosum
TACAGCATGGAAACAATTCCTTCGGTCCAACCCATCCATGCCGACCAGATAACACAAACCAATCTAGTCCCACTTGCCAGCACTCAGCCCATATCCCTCTAAATCCTTTCTATTCATATACCTATCCAGACACCATCTAAATGTTGCAATTGTACTAACTTCCACCACTTCCTCTGGCAGCTCATTCCATACACATACCACCCTCTGTGTGAAAAGGTTGCACCTTGCATCACATTTATATTTTTCCTTCCCAACCTAAACCTATGCCCTCTAGTTCTGGACTCCCCCACACCAGGGAAAAGACCTTGTCTATCTCCCCATTCACGGCCCTCATGATTTTATAAACCTCTTTAAGGTCACCCCTCAGTCTCCAACGTTCCAGGGAAAATAGCCATAGCCCATTCAACCACCAGCTATAGCTCAAACCTTCCAACCTTGGCAACATCCTTGTAAATCTTCTTTGAACACTTTCAAGATTCACAACATCCTACCGATATGAAGGGGAACAGAATTGCACACAATATTCCAAAAGTCGCCTAACCAATGTCCTGTACAGCTGCAACATGACCTCGCAACTCCTGTACTCAATGCTCTGACCAATTAAGGAAAGCATACCAAATGCCTTCTTCACTAACCTACCTACCTGTTCCTCTACTTTCAAGGAACAATGAACCTGCACTCCAAGGTCTCTTTGTTCAGCAACACTCCATTGGACCTCACCATTAAGAGTATTAGTCCTGCTAAGATTTGCTTTCCCAATATGCAGAATCTCACATTTATCTAAATTAAACTCCATCTGCCACTTCTCAGCCCATTGGCCCATATGATCCAGATCCTCTTGTAATCTGAGGTAACCTTTTTTGCTGTCAAGTGCACCTCCAATTTTGGTGTCATCAGCAAATTTGCTAACTATACCTCTTATACTCACATGCAAATCAGACCCAGCACCGATCCTTGTGACACTCCACTGGTCACATGCCTCCAATCTGAAAAACAACACTCCCCACCAGCCTCTGTCTTCTACGTTTAGCTAGTTCTGTATCCAACTGGCTAGTTCT
>NW_025121753.1:0-590 GCF_004010195.1 Chiloscyllium plagiosum
TATAAATCCTACCTCTTATAACCTTTTCCAACATTTTACCAACAATTGAAGTAAGGCTCACTGGTCTATAATTACCAGGATTGTCTCTACTCCCCTTCATGAACAGGGGAAACCACATTTGCTATCCTCCAGTCTTCTGGCACTATTCCTGTAGACAATGACGATTTAAAGATCAATGCCAAAGGCTCGGCAATCTCCTCCCTGGCTTCCCAGAGGATCCTAGGATAAATCCCATCTGGCCCAGGGGACTTATCTATTTTCACACTCTTCAGGATTTCTAATACCTCTTCCTTGTGAACTTCAATCCCACCTAGTCTAGTAGGCTGTATCTCAGTAATCTCCTCGACAACATTGTCGTTTTCTAGAGTGAATACTGTTGAAAATATTCATTTAGTGTTTCCCCTATCTCCTCTGACTCCACACACAACTCCACTACTATCCTTGATTGGCCCTAATCTTACTTTTATTCTTTAAATACCTATAGAAAGCCTTAGGGTCTACCCTGATCCTATCCGCCAACAACTTCTCATGTCTCCTCCTGGCTCTTCTGAGCTCTCTCTTTAGGTCTTTCCTGGCTACCTTGTAACCCT
>NW_025121753.1:640-1058 GCF_004010195.1 Chiloscyllium plagiosum
TATGCTTCCTAAATCTTGCCTAATCGCATCGTAATTGCCTTTCCCCCAGCTATAACTCTTGCCCAGTGGTATACACCTATCCCTTTCTATCAATAAAGTAAACATAACAGAATTGTGATCGCTATCACCAAAGTGCTCACCTACTTCCAAGTCTAACACCTGGCCAGGCTCATTACCCAGTACCAAATCTAATGTGGCTTCGCCCCTTGTTGGCCTGTCTACATACTGTGTCAGGCAGCCCTCCTGCACACACTGGACAAAAACCGACCCATCTACAGTATTCGTAGTATAGTGTTCCCAGTCAATATTTGGAAAGTTGAAGTCCCCCATGGCAACTATCCTGTCTCTCTCACTCCTATTGAGAATCATCTTTGCTCTCCTTTCTTCTACATCTCTGGAACTATTCGGAGGCCTATAG
>NW_025121754.1:0-1058 GCF_004010195.1 Chiloscyllium plagiosum
CTGTGTGGTGTGTGTGTGAGAATACTTGGGGACAGGGTGAGTTTAGCATGTGGTAGTGTGTCTATGTCTGTGGTCGTTATGCGGAGATGCCGGTGTTGGACTGTGGCAGGACAAAGTTAAAAATCACACAACACCAGGTTATCGTCCAAGAGGTTTATTTGGAAGCACTAGCTTTCGGAGCGACGCTCCTTCATCAGTTGGTTGTGGAGCAGGATATTTTAGAATCGGTTGCAGGTTTCCCGTCATAAATATGTAAATCCAAGAACTTTGTTTCAGTCACTTCAGGACAACATGGATCAAAACATGCTTGTCCCGTACTTCCCGGGAGTGGGAAACTACGCCATGTCCTTCATTGTCCCGTACTTCCTTAGAGTGAAGACACACACACACGCACACACACACACACCTTCTCTCATACACACGCTCTCTCTGAGGCACATGCACACAAACACCCCCAACACTCCCACCCAATCACATACACTCTCACATGCTGATCCTCCATTGCACTCACGCACATTATCAAGCATGCACATGTACAAGCATACACTCTTTTACGTGCACTCACACTCACAAACTCTCACTTTTTCTCTCATGCATTCACACACACATTTCAGTCTAAGGGGTGAATTTGCATTTGTGGATGCAATCTATTTTGCTCAAAAGCACACAGTCTGCAGGCAGGCACTCCATGTAATATTTTATAAGTTCCTACTTTGGACATGGAACCAGTCTGGCTCAAGATTGAAATACAGACACACTCTGACCTTACACCTTTAATGCATTGTCTGAGCTGCGATGTGATCTTTTTTCAGGAAACCTTATGTTATCTCAAGAATGTGACTTAAAAGAAGTTCTGGGATTGTTCAATGTATCGTTTCAGTTACATGACACTTTTGCAATAAATTCTGGTGTCTTATGGTCCTTCTCCACAGCTACATGATGGAGGAGCAGCGCTCCAAGCTAGAGCTTCCAAATGAACCTGTTGGACTGTAACCTGTGAGTTTTAACTGTCTGTGTTGTCAGGCTGTAGTGGTGTCCGTGGGGAGTGTGTGAGTGTG
>NW_025121755.1:0-1058 GCF_004010195.1 Chiloscyllium plagiosum
CCAGCATCTGCAGACCTCACTTTCTCCTCGGAATGTAGAATGTGTTAGGCTCAGTGTGATACAGATTAGGAGGAATGTAGAACAGGTCAGGATCAGTGTGATACAGATTGGGAGGAATGTAGAATGGGTCAGGAGCAGTGTGATACAGATTGGGAGGAATGTAGAACAAGTCAGGATCAGCGTGATACAGATTGGGATGAATGTAGAACAGGTCAGGACCAGTGTGATACTGATTGGGATGAATGTAGAACAGGTCAGGACCAGTGTGATACAGATTGGGCGGAATATAGAATTGGTCAGGAACAGTGTGATGCAGACAGGGAGGAATGTAGAATGGGTCTGGATCAGTGTGATACAGATTGAGAGGAATGTAGAATGGGTCAGGAGCAGTGTGAAACAGATTGGGAGGAATGTAGAACAGGTCAGGATCAGTGTGGTACAGATTGGGACAAATGGAGAAAAGGTCAGGATCAGTGTGATACAGATTCGGGGGAATGTTGAACAGGTCAGAATCAGTGTGATGCAGATTTGGAGGAATGTAGAATGAGTTAGGATCACTGTGATACAGATTGTCACGAATGTAGAATATGTCAGGATCAGTGTGATACAGATTAGGTGGAATGTAGAATGCGTCAGGATCAGTGTGATACAGATTGTCACGAATGTAGAATGGGTCAGGATCAGTCGGATTCAGATTGGGAGGAATGTAGAACGGGTCAAGGTCAATGTGACACACATTGGGACGAATGTAGAACAGGTCAGGATCAGTGTGATACAGACTGGGCCGAATGTAGAATGGGTCAGGATCAGTCGGATTCAGATTGGGAGGAATGCAGAATTGGTCAGGATCAGTGTGATGCAAATTAGGTGGAATGTAGAATGGGTCAGGATCAGTGTGATACAGATTGACACGAATGCAGAATATGTTAGGATCAGTGTGATACAGATTGGAAGGAATGTAGAACAGGTCAGGATCAGTGTGATACAGATTGGAATGAATGTAGAACAGGTCAGGATCAGTGTGGTACAGATTGGGAGGAATGTAGAATGGGTCCAGA
>NW_025121756.1:0-1058 GCF_004010195.1 Chiloscyllium plagiosum
TTGGTCAAAGTGGAAAGCCTTGTAGGGGACGGCAAGGTTTACACACATACGTGTGTAAGAGCTGGAGAAGATCATGGAGACGTGTAGATGGATGAAGAGACTGGAGGAGATTGTATTGACAGGTGGCTGGTAATAACGGCAGGATGCTACATAAATCGTAAGTCTTATCGGAATGGATCACGGGAGTCACAGACATTGAATGATCCCGCAGATCGGGAATGTTGCAGGGACCTGAGTGGGTTACACAAATATGGACAATTATCAGCTCTCTACAGATTGATGGTATGTTTAGGACTGGAAGGAGTTACATAGATACAGAAATCTTAAATACAATGTACACCTTATTTTTATCCTGACCAGAGCCTCAAAGTCCTTCGGCAACCATTGATCAGCTTACATGCCAGCTTTTTCCTCCACCTCAACAGGATCCAACTGGCTATGGATACTTGATACCGCACTTTTAAAGGCGTCCGATTGGTCAGTCATTCCTTTACCTTCGAACGTTCTCACCCCATCAACCTCAGCTAAATCCAGACCATATACCCCAAAATTGGCAATGTTCCTGTTTAGAACCTAAACCTGTGGACCTCGCCTGTGTAATTTTTCCATAGTTATGTTAATACTAAGACAGCTATGGTCACTGGACCCAAAATACTGTCCGACTGATACTTCAGTTACTTACCCGAACTGATCTTCTATCAGGAAGCTCAGTGTTGTCACCGGCCAAGGTGGGCCTTCTACATATTGAGTTGTGAAACTTTCTTGGACATGGTTTGATATATTCAAACGTATAATAACATGGTGCAATATGGGTGGCCCTGTCAATCCAGGGAAATTAAGATCTCCAACCAATACTACTCTATTGTTGCTTTCTGGATCTGCAGTCTCGTCACACATCTGCTCCTCTCTTATCATTGACTATTTGGGGTCAGCAGTACAGTCCCAGCAGAGTGACCAACCACTTCTTCTTTCTAAGTTTTAACTATATGCACTCATTTGATGACTCCTTCACAGTGTCCTCTCTGACCACTGTCCTCCCTCATCAAAAGTAAAATTCC
>NW_025121757.1:0-1058 GCF_004010195.1 Chiloscyllium plagiosum
TCTCCCTGAGAGAGAGAGAGAGAGAGAGGGGACCGAGAGTCACCAGTCTGTGTACAGATATCTCCCTGAGAGAGAGGGGACTGAGAGACACCGGTCAGTGTACAGATATCTCCCAGAGAGAGAGAGGGGACTGAGAGACACCAGTCAGTTTACTGATATCTCCCTGAGAGAGAGAGAGGGGGGACTGAGAGACACCAGTCAAAGTACAGATATCTCCCTGAGAGAGAGGGGACTGAGAGACACCGGTCAGTGTACAGATATCTCCCTGAGAGAGAGGGGGGACTGAGAGACACCAGTCAGTGTACAGATATCTCCCTGAGAGAGGAGAGAGGGGACTGAGAGACACCAGTCAGTGTACAGATATCTCCCTGAGAGAGAGAGAGGGGACTGAGAGACACCAGTCAGTGTACAGATATCTCCCTGAGCGAGTGAGGGGGGACTGAGAGACACCAGTCAGTGTACAGATATCTCCCTGAGAGAGAGAGAGGGGCGTCTGAGAGACACCAGTCAGTGTACAGATATCTCCCTGAGAGAGAGAGAGAGGGAGAGGGGACTGAGAGTCACCAGTCTGTGTACAGATATCTCCCTGAGTGAGAGGGGACTGAGAGACACCGGTCAGTGTACAGATATCTCCCTGAGAGAGAGAGAGGGGACTGAGAGACACCGGTCAGTTTACTGATATCTCCCTGAGAGAGTGAGAGGGGTGACTGAGAGTCACCAGTCTGTGTACAGATATCTCCCTGAGAGAGAGGGGACTGAGAGACCCCAGTCAGTGTACAGATATCTCCCTGAGAGAGTGAGAGGGGGGACTGAGAGTCACCAGTCAGTGTACAGATATCCAGCTGAGAGAGAGGGGACTGAGAGACACCAGTCAGTGTGCAGATATCTCCCTGAGCGAGTGAGGGGGGACTGAGAGACACCAGTCAGTTTACTTATATCTTCCTGAGAGAGAGAGAGAGGGGACTGAGAGTCACCAGTCTGTGTACAGATATCTCCCTGAGAGAGACGGGACTGAGAGACACCGGTCAGTGTACAGATATCTCCCTGAGAGAGAGAGA
>NW_025121758.1:0-1058 GCF_004010195.1 Chiloscyllium plagiosum
TATTTGTCAGGAAGAACAAAGGTAATTTCGGCTTTTGCAAAACTGAATGAACGGTATCAGTTTAAAGTTGTGCCATTTGCCATCAGAAATAGGCCAACCATAGTTCAGAGACAAACGAATAAGTTCACTGATGGATTGACCCATTTATCAGACTTGTTCACTCGACTTCGAAAGGTAGGCTTGGTGATAAACCTAGCCAAACGTTAATTTGCCAAATTGTAACTGACTTTCCTGGTGAATGCTATTGGACATAAACAAACAGTCCCACGGGATCCAAATTCAAAGTAAATCGGGTAGTTTCCCAAAATATCAGCAAATAGAGCTCTACTAAGGTTCCCGTCATTGAGTGGATTTTATCGAAAAACTGCCCCAAATTTTAGTAGTGTGGCTGCTCCAGGCACTGAATTGTTCAGGAAAGACAACACGTTTCAGTGCACAGCAGACTGTCAGAAGGCATTTGACAACCTGGAAGCTCTCTTATGCATTCTCCCAGTTTCACCCGTACCGAAAGACATAAAGTTGTTCAAGGTGGCTATCAACGCAAGTGTTGTGGGCGTCAATGCTGTGTTCTTGCAGGTAGATGACGAGAAGATAGAAAGAACTATCGGGTATTTCATTGGAAGATAAACATTCAGCAGCAGGAATAGTCGAACTTTGAGAAGGAGATTTTGTGCTTGGTATTGACACTACAATATTGTAGTGTTTATGTTACTGGTAACGTATATGAGACAGTGATATGCACCGATCATAACCCATTGCACTTTGAGGAAAATCTTAAGGACAAAAATGTCAGACTGATTGGTTGGAGCATGTATTTGGACGCGTTCAATTCGAAAATTGTGTATGTGGAAGGACAGGAAAACGTGATTGCCCACGCATTGTCGAAACTCTAATGAGAAACAGAAGCATTTAGTGGCAGTAGCAGTATCTCAACGTTTGAGGTAGGTCATCCTTGGTGTGAGGAAAACGGGTAGAGGTGACCATCAAGAAGTTAGTGACAAAATTCAATGAAGCGTTCAATAATCAGTTAACTTCACTGCAGTGTCTCGGATTAATGT
>NW_025121759.1:0-1058 GCF_004010195.1 Chiloscyllium plagiosum
TGGGTTTGGTGTGATCCACTCAGCCTCATGTTGAAAATCATTCCCCAAGCTCGACTCAACTGTCATTTACTACACAAAAACAATAAGTTTAAGCAAGTGTAAAGGTAGCAGTGTATGCCATCTGGCCCCACGAAACTGCTCCGCCATTCAAATAGACCATGTTTAATTGGACTCAGTTCCAATCACTTGTACCGTTCACCTTCAATTTCTGCACTGTTCAAAAATCTCAATGTTTTGCCTTAAGAACATTCAACGACGTAGTCTTGACTGGTTCATTGAAAATTGAATTCCATAGATTCACAATTCTTTGGGTTGGTCAAGGGTAAATCTGCTCCTCCTTATTTTCAAGCTTTGCCCTCTAACTAGAATTTCGTTCGCCAGTGGAAACAATGTCCCTGCTTTTATCTTATTTGTTCCCTTTATAAGTTGGAGATTTTCTATAAATTCCCTTTCATTCTTCGAAATTCCAATTACTATATCCCAGTCTACTCAATCTTTACTCATAAGAAAAGACTCGCAACTTCCGAATCCACCCAATCACCCTCTTCTCCACTCTACATTTCCATCCAGTGACAGTGCATACTTTGTCCAGCAACGACACCAAAACTGTATACAGTAATCCAGATGTGTTCTCACCAGCACCATGTACGATTGTACCATGATCTCACTGATTTTGAACTAGATCCCTTTGGCAATGAAGAACGTTGTTCCATGTGCCTTCATACTCACCTGTTAAACTTGCAAACGAACTCTTTATGGTTTATGCACAAGGACACCCAGGCCTCTCTGCACAACAGCATGCTGCAATGTTTCACAATGTATTTGTTCGTGATTTTCTTTTCCAGCATTGCTACCAACATAAATGACCTCACATTTACAAACTTTATACTCCATCGGCCTGACCATTGCCAACTCAGTTAATATATATCAATCCCTCCGAAGACTTACAGTGTCCTCTGTCCACTTTGATCTACCACTCGTCTTAGCATCGGCTGTGACCTTTGACACACTACACATGATACCAGCACTTAGACATTTGCGTAATACCTTGACCATTT
>NW_025121760.1:0-1058 GCF_004010195.1 Chiloscyllium plagiosum
TGGTGACAGGGAAGTCTGCTTTGATTGGGAGGAGCAGTTAACTCGATAGAGAAAGAGAGAGAGAGAAGAAAAAGATCAAACAAAGGGAATGATGATCAGCTGGGATGGAAATAAAGTGTGAGATTCACCTCATTTATTTTTAACTTTTTCCATCTTCCTGAATATCATGCCCATGCCAATACATGTATCCCCCGCTTTTCAAAAATTCGCTTTTTGCCACTTCCACTTCCGAAAAACCTCCCTTAGGTCCTGTTTTCGCTAACCAAAAGAAATCCGAAAAGGGTTTTCACTTTTACCATGAAAGGTGATTTTGTTTCCCCCACATAAATTAATGTTACTTCGCTTTACGCCATATCAGCTTATGAAAGGTTTTGTAGGAACACTGTACTTTCAGATACCGAGGGAAATCTGTATATAGGTAAGATCATGTTTAAAGCGATTTGATCCCACCTGTCTGTCTTCCCTGAGTGTCGTCATCTTCTTATATTTATTAATGGGATATAGGTATCGCTGGCTGGGCCAGCATTAGTTCACTTTTCTGATTGCACTTGAGAAGACCTTGAGCCTCAATGGCACTTAGACAGAGTGAGGCATACAAGGTGACAGCTGCACAGGAGGTGTGCAAAGCAAGATCGATTTTAGCAACATTAATATTATGTGAAAAGTTAGAGATTCCAATTCGTCACTCTAATTACGGTAGGGAAGAAGGTGTTCCTGAGAATACTGGTCCATGTTTTCAAGCCTCTCTATCTCCTCCCTTTTGGAAGAGGTTGTAGGAGACCATTACCGGTTTTGGAGAGATATTTGATGTTGCCAGCCTTTCGCTGATAATGAGAAGTATAAATGGATGGAAGGTTGTCTTCCATGATAGTATGGGCTGTGCACAAAACCGTCCGTAGTTACTTATGATCCTGGGAGAGCATTTACCGTCACACTATTATGCACGGGAATAGAATGTATTCAGTTTCCAGTATACAGAGCATTGGGAAAAGGCAGTTCCAAAATATTTGGATGTAACAATTGTATTTTAAATGGATATCCAAGTTCTGGTTGCTGTT
>NW_025121761.1:0-1058 GCF_004010195.1 Chiloscyllium plagiosum
CTGTGTACCCCTGGGTTACTCACCATCTCCGGGTACAGTGTACTCCTGGGTCACTCACCAACCCCGAGCACAGTGTACCCTGGGTCACTCACCATCCCTGGGCACTGTGTATTCCTGGGTCACTCACCATCTCCGGACACAGTATACTCCTGGGTCACTCACCATCCCTGGGCACTGTCTACCCCTGGGTCACTCACCATCCTCGGGCACGGTGTACCGCTGGGTCACTCACCATCCCTGGGAACTGTGTACCCCTGGGTCACTCACCAACCCTGGGCACTGTGTCATCTGGGTCACTCACCATCCCTGGGCACAGTGTACTCCTGGGTCACTCACCATCCCTAAGTACAGTGTACTCCTGGGTCACTCACCATCCCTGGGCACTGTGTACCCCTGGGTCACTCACTGTCCCTGGGCACTTTGTACTCCTGGGTCACTCACCATCCCTGGGCACTGTGCACTCCTGGGTCACTCACCATCCCTGGGCACTGTGTACTCCTGGGTCACTCAACATCCCCAGGCACTGTGTACTCCTGGGTCACTCACCATCCCTGGGCACTGTCTACCCCTGGGTCACTCACCATCCCAGGGCACTGTGTACTCCTGTGTCACTCACCATCCTCGGGCACTGTCTACCCCTGGGTCACTCACCATCCGTGGGCACTGTGTACTCCTGTGTCACTCACCATCCCTGGGCACAGTGTACTCCTGGGTCACTCACCATCCCTGAGTACAGTGTACCCCTGGGTCTCTCACCATCCCTGGGCATTGTATACCCCTGGGTCACTCTCCGTCCCTGGGCACAGTGTACACCTGGGTCACTCACCATCCCTGGGCACAGTGTCCCCTGGGTCACTCACCATCCGTGGGCACTGTGTACTCATGTGTCACTCACCATCCTCGGGCACGGTGTACCCCTGGGTCACTCACCATCCTCGGGCACGGTGTACCCCTGGGTCACTCACCATCCGTGGGCACTGTGTACTCCTGTGTCACTCACCATCCTCGGGCACAGTGTACCCCTTGGTCACTCACCATCCGTGGGCACTGTGTACTCC
>NW_025121762.1:0-1058 GCF_004010195.1 Chiloscyllium plagiosum
GGCCTTCATAACAGAGGGATTGCGTATAGAAGCAAAGAGGTTCTTCTGCAGCTGTACAGGGCCCTGGTGAGACCACACCTGGAGTACTGTGTGCAGTTTTGGTCTCCAGATTTGAGGAAAGACATTCTGGCTATTGTGGGAGTGCAGCGTAGGTTCACGAGGTCAATTCCTGTAATGGCGGGATTACCTTACATTGAAAGACTGGAGCGACTGGGCTTGTACACCATTGAGTTTAGAAGACTGAGAGGGGATCTGATTGAGACGTATAAGATTGTTAAAGGATTGGACACATGTTTCCGCTGATGGGAGAGTGCTGAACCAAAAGACACAGCTTAAAAATACGGGGTAGACCATTTAGGACAGAGATGAGGAGAAGCTTCTTCACCCAGAGAGTGGTGGCTGTGTGGAATGCTCTGCCCCAGTGGGCAGTGGAGGCACAGTCTCTGGATTCATTTAAGAAAGAGTTGGATAGAGCTCTCAAGGATAGTGGAATCAAGGGTTATGGAGATAAGGCAGGAACAGGATACTGATTAAGAATGATCAGCCATGACCATATTGAATGGAGGTGCAGGCTCGAAGGGCAGAATGGCCTACCCCTGCACCTATTGTCTATTGTATCCTGGTTATATGTAATTAACCAGGCAGCACAGAGTCAGTGCCTCAAAATGAGGAGACTCCAAATCTCCTGATTATTTCTATTTAAACAGCCAGCACCGAGTCAGTGCATTAACTGAGAAGACTCTAAATCTCCTGATGATATTTATTTAACCAGCCAGCACAGAGTCAGTGCCCTAAACTGAGGAGACTCTAAACTCCTGGTTATGAGGATGTAAAATTTGAATTTAGGCAACAAGTATGTGTAGATTTTTATTTACTACAAAATGGTTTATTGAATTAAATGAATACTATAAAATGCCCTGATTTGCAAATTTAAGATGAAATTCAAAATAAGAGGACTATAAATTGAATACTGACACATTAATTTACCATTTGAACTAACATTGAACTGACAATGTACGTAAATGTCTTTTCCAAGGAATACCATTGGATTAGCCTGT
>NW_025121763.1:0-1058 GCF_004010195.1 Chiloscyllium plagiosum
TTTATTCCTGACATACCTGTAGAAAGATTTCGGGTTTTCCTTAATTCTACCTGCCAAAGATTTCTCATGTCCCCTCCTGGCTCTTCTTAGCTCTCTCTTTAGGTCATTCCTGACTAACTTGTAACACCCAAGTGCCCAAACTGAGCCTTCACATCTCATCTTTACATCAGCCTCCTTCATCCTCTTGACAAGAGATTCAACTTCTTTAGTAAACCATGGCTCCCTTGCTCGACCACTTCCTCCCTGCCTGACAGATACATACCTATCAAGGACACACAGTAACTGTTCCTTGAATACGCTCCACATTTCAATTGTGCCCATCCCCTGCGGGTTCCTTCCCCATCCTATGCATCCTACATCTTGCCTAATCGCATCATAATTGCCTTTCCCCAGCTATAACTCTTGCCCTGCGGTATATACCTGTTCCCTTCCATCATTAAAGTAAACTTAACCAAATTGTGGTCACTATCACCAAAGTGCTCACGTATCTCCAATTCTAACACCTGGCCCAGTTCATTACCCAGTACCAAATCCAATGTGGCCTCGCCTCTTGTTGGCCTGTCTACCTAGTGTGTCAGGAAACCATCCTGCACACATAGGACAAAAACTGATCCATCTAAGGTACTCAAACTATAGCGTTTCCAGTCAATATTAGGAACGTTAATGTTCCCCATAACAACTAACTTGTCTCTCTCACTCCTATCCAGAATCATCTTCGCAATCCTTTCCTCTGGAACTTTTCAGAGGCCTATAGAAAACACCCAACAGGGTGACTTCTCCTTTCCTGTTTCTAACCTCAGTCCATACTACCTCAGTAGACAAGTTCTCATCAAACATCCTTTCTGCCACTGTAATACTGTCCTTGACTAACAATGCCATACTTTCCCCTCTTTTATCACCTTCCCTGTTCTTACTGAAACATCTAAATCTCGGAACCTGCAACATTCATTCCTGTCCCTGCTCTAACCATGTCTCCAAAATGGCCAAAACAATAAAGTCCCAGGTATCAACCCATACTGCATGTTCACCCACCTTATTCTGGATGTTCCTGGCGTTGA
>NW_025121764.1:0-1058 GCF_004010195.1 Chiloscyllium plagiosum
GAGCTGATGCACCATCAAAAAGTTCAGACTGATCAGAAACAATTCAAGTGTTCTCAAAGTGGGAGTGGGATCAGGCCAACATCTGATCTCACTTTACATCAGCGACCTCACTGGAGAGAGGCCGATAACCTGCTCCAACTGTGGGAAAGGACACAGTCAGTCATTCAGTCTGCTGAGACACCAGAAAGATCACACAGAGGAGATACCACTCATCAGCTGAGTGTGGGAGGAAATTAATTGATTCCAGCAACCTGCTGAAATACAAGCATTTTCACAATGGAGAGAGCCCATTCACCTACTCTGAATGTGGGGAAGGACCTCTCACTGATCAAATGTACTGAGACACCAGAGAAGTCACATTGGCGAGAGGCCATTTGTACGTTCCAAATTTGGGAAAGGATGCATTTAATTCATCCATCATACAAATACACCAACGGGTTCACAGTGAGAAGAAACTGTTTAAGTGCCAGAGTGTGGGAAGTGCTTTATCAGTTCACAGGAACTGAAGTCCCATCAACGTGTTCACATTGATGTGAAATCATTCACGTGTTCTCACTGTGGGATTGGTTTCCCACTGCACATCGGCACAATTTAGCTGCTGTATATCCCACAACAGCGACTACACTTCACAACTACTTCAGTTGCTATGAAACACATTCACGAATCCTGAATTTGTGAAAATACATTTATAAAAACATATCAAGCCTTAGCAATGAATAAAAGACCCAACAACAGGGCACTAACTGAATATCTACCAGTCTCATCTCATGGAACATAAACCATGGTTGAAAAAAAAGTGCATTTGATGTGATTTAGACCTGAAAAAATTCACACTAGTTCAAGTAAAGAGATAATTCACATCCAATGAAGTAAACCACTGCTGACAGAATGAACACAGTTCAGTTCTGGATGCAATAACAGCACAATACAATTACATGCGACACCACTGGAATGTGTGTGTGTCATCATAGTCTTACCAGTCCATGGGGACTGCTCTCTTCAAAAGAGAGAAAAGCGACTCATGATGATTTGACCAGAGGGCCCCAGACCTCAGGAGA
>NW_025121765.1:0-1058 GCF_004010195.1 Chiloscyllium plagiosum
GACCCGAGAGCTGCTGTCTTGTCAGAGAGAGAGGGCTGGTGGGTCACACACCTCAGGTGAGGGGTGAGGTTGAGAAGCTGGGGGCTTCATGGTAATTTCAGGCATGATAGAGATTGAACCAACAATGTTGGCATCACGAACCTGTTAGCTGTGGTAACTGACCCCCCTTTGTAGCAGAGGGATTCAATCCCTTTCATAGATCAAGCTTGAGAATTCAATACTAAAATCAATCTGCACGGACGCGCTGGAGACCTGAAACATCAATACAGAGATTGCTGAAGAAACTCAGCATGTCCGGCAGCATCTCTGAAGGGAGAGGGAGAAAGAGACAGAGAGATAGTTCACCTTTCAGTCCAGCGATTTCTGCGGGAAAGTTCCTTCAGAACAGACCGTTTTGAGGAAGGGTCACTTGAAATGCGAATTGTTCCTCTCTCTCTTTACCGTTGCTACCTGCTGAATTCTGCTGAATTTCCCCACCATCTGTTTACTTGAGAATTCGACCTGATCCAAGCGTCACTGAGTAATTCAGTCTGTGTGCAATGACCTGAGGCTGCTTCTATTGAAAGTTGACAAACAGGTTTAAGGCTGTGTAAGGTATTGTATTCGGAGGAAAGTCTACATGGGAGAACAGATACAGAACACAGGCACTTCACAAAGATCCTTCTCAATGTAACTTTGTGATGTTAATTTAGAAGGAACAGCTCAGAGCTAACATTTCAGTTTATCAGCCAGGGGGAGTATATATGTCATGACAAAGACTTCTTGTAAAGACTGTACAGAACAGAACTTTAGTGACTATGTTTGTAGGTAAAGTTTTTTTGTGAATAAAGTCTCTTTTTGAAATTGATATAAATATTTTTTCGTGGGAGACCAAGCATCTTGAGCTTGTGGATGCATTGACCTTTTCCCTAATCTTTCTTAAATAAACGCTAGCCGGGTACAGACATCAAACAGTCATCAACAGGGAGGAGATGGTGGGACGGTCACGGGGGCTCAGTGTTGCCTCACCCCACCCGGGTTCGATTTCAGCCTCGGGCGACTGTCTGTGTGGAGTTGGC
>NW_025121766.1:0-1058 GCF_004010195.1 Chiloscyllium plagiosum
CATGCAGCTTGATGGGCAAGTTATCTCCATTCTGACCAATGGGCAGCAAGCTCATCCCAGTCATCCCATAGAGTATCCCGTAAAAGACAGCAACTCTGCATGCTTCCCACTCCCCAGTGTTCCAGGAAAGGTTTAGAAGAATGATGGGGGAGATCTCCTCGAAAAGGCAGAACAGTAGAGTTCCAAAAGGAATATAAACAGTTTACACAGAGGGATTCGTTGGAGAAGTGGACAACAAGGTGAGATACAGGAGGGGCCAAGGATTGATCCTTGAGGGACACCAAATACAAGGAATTCAGAAAGGAAAGGGAGACTGGAAGTCAAATATTAGTTAGTCGCAGAATGGCTGAGCTGGACATAACCAGAAACGACAGAGAGAACAAGGAAAAATATCTGTGAATTGGTGAGGGGGAGTGATGATGATGATGAGGAGGAGGAGGAGGAGGGGGAGGAGGAGCCTGACTCCAAAATTGCTATTTCTACATTAGTGAGATCACCCAACCCCACCCTATTCTCAGCTAATTTACTGAAATACTTGTCTATCCCTGTGTTATCTCCAGACTTCATTATCCAAACACAATCCTGGCCAGCCTCCCATATTCAAATTACATGTAATCTCAAGAATATCTAAAACTCTACTGCCCAAGTGCTCACTTGTTCGAAAACTTGTTGATCCATCAAAAGGCTCCCATTGAAAAGCAACTTAAAATTCTCACTCTTGATGTAATTCCTGGCGATGAACATCCGTGTCTCCCTGCACCACACAACCTGTGAGATCTGGACAACTCATTTGCATTCAGACATCCCAACGATGCATTTACTCAGTGTTTCTCCGGACTGGCTGTTTCTACTGTTGCCAGGGCAACAACGTCTGGAATTCCTATCCTAACACTTTCATTTCTGTTTTCCTCCTTTAAGGTATTCCCAAAAGCCTGCTTATTTGGCAAATCTTTTGATCACCTGACCTAATATCCCGATCTGTTGCCTAATGACAAAAATTAATCAATAGTATTTCTGTGAAATTTTAAAATGATAAAAATACAAACGGTTGTTGATTT
>NW_025121767.1:0-1058 GCF_004010195.1 Chiloscyllium plagiosum
GAAATGTGGGAAAAAGTAAGTTATGCTTTTTTTTGGAATGAGCAAAGTCTCTGCCATAAGGTAGATGGATTTGTGGCACAGAGATAAATGAGATATGATACCAGAGACACGTGGTTACAGAGTGAACAAACTAGGAACAGTACAAACCTCGCCGAGACTCGGACAGAATGGGAAAGCAGAATGTTTAACCCTGACAGTAATGGTTAACAAATGCATAACACAGAAAGCGTTTGGCCTCAGATCGTGAAGGAGAGTGAGTATGAATGTAAATTCTGGCTACTAAATGCCAGACACTCAAGCAGCAAACAATCTTTGGCCACCTAGCAGCATTTTGTTGCTCATCACTGCTTGAAACAGGAATTAATTGGAATTTTCAAAGACATTGTTATAGTTTTGGGAAACTTTAATATTCGAATAATCTATGACAATCATACTGTCAAGAGTGATATTTCAAGAGCAGTTCAGAGAATGTTCCTGTCAGTTTTTCTTTGAATAGCACATTGTACAATTGGCTACGGGTGTAACTATCTCAATTTCGACGTTGTGGTATAAAGCTGAGTGAATGAGTAATGTCATACGGAGAGATCCTCCGGGTAACTGTGATAAAGTGCAGCTTAAAGGAATATTAAGTTTCAACCTGAATCACAGAAAAGGACAATCTACAATTAGAATCAAAAATATCAAATTACATGAGTTTGAGAGGGGAACTGACCAAGGTAAACATGGTAAACGGACTGAAATGCATGTTTGCAAATGAACGGTGGGATACATTTGAAGGAACTCAACAAAAGGAAACTAAATTGAAACATATAAAGCCTCAGCAAGTAAATCTCACCTATCCCTCAGTCAAGCCCATTTGGATTATGTAACATTATGAGCCTTTGAAGATCGCCAAAAGTGCGAACAAATCTGAACTGAGAGAGAGTCTCAGAAGTAAGTGTTAAAGCGATTTCATACGATCTCCTCGTAGGAAGAGAGCAGTGGGAAGTGGAATCATTATCAGTGTTGAATAACACAATAGGACTAGTGAGATTTGAAGGTGCTGGAGGTGCTGAGAG
>NW_025121768.1:0-1058 GCF_004010195.1 Chiloscyllium plagiosum
CTGTCCCTGGGCATGTGTTGATACTTACAGACTGTCCCAGTGCATGTGTTGATATTTACAGACAGTCTCTGGTTGTGTGTTGATATTTACAGAGGGTCACTGGATATGCGTTGATATTTACAGATGGTCACTGGGTATGTGTTGATATTTACAGACTGTCCCTGGGTATGTGTTGATATTTACAGACTGACCCTGGGTGTGTGTTGATATTTACAGACTGTCCCTGGGTATATGTGTTGATATTTACAGACATTCCCTGTGCATGTGTTGATTGGTACAGAATGTTCCTGGGACTGTGTTGATATTTACAGACTGATCCTGGGTGTGTGTTGATTTTGACAAACTGTTCCTGGGGGTGTGTTGATTTTTACAGAGGGTCACTGGGTATGTGTTGATATTTACAGACGGTCACTGTGTCTGTGTAGATATTTACTGACTGTCCCTGGGCGTGTGTTGATATTTACAGCTTGTCCCTGGGTGTGTGTTGATATTTACAAACTGTCCCTGGGCCTGTGTTAATATTTACAGACTTTCCCTGGGTGTGTGTTGATTTTTACAGACTGTCTCTGGGGGTGTGTTGAAATTTACAGACTGTCCCTGGTCATGTGTTGATTTTTACAGACTGTCTCTGGGTGTGTGTTGGTATTTACAGACTGTCCCTGGGCCTGTGTTGATATTTACAGACTGTCCCTGGGTGTGTGTTGATATTTACAGACTGTCCCTAGGCATGTGTTGATATTTACAGAGTGTCCCTGGGCCTGTGTTGATATTTACAGACTGTCCCTAGGCATGTGTTGATATTTACAGAGTGTTCCTGGGCCTGTGTTGATATTTTCAGACAGTCCCTGGGTTCGTGTTGATATTTACAGACTGTCCCTGCGTATTGTTGATATTTACAGACTGTCCCTGGGTGTGTGTTGATATTTTCAGACAGTCCCTGGGTGCGTGTTGATATTTACAGACTGTCCATGGGCATGTGTTGATATTTGCAGACTGACCCTGGGTCTGTGATGATATTTACAGACTGTTCCTGCGTGTGTGTTGATATTTGCAGACTG
>NW_025121769.1:0-1058 GCF_004010195.1 Chiloscyllium plagiosum
TGAATTTGAATACATGTCTTAGTCCTGACCAGATATATCGAGGAACACTGCAAGTGGGTTGAGTAGAAATTTAAGAACCTTGGCTAGATATATTTGCAACACTGTTAGCCACAGGTGAGGTCCCGAGAGTAGCGAACGTTGTGACAATATTCAAGAAAGACTGCAAAGAAAAGCCTGGGAAAGCCTAGGAATTACAGACCAATAAGCTTGATGTTTATGGTGAGCTCGTTTTCTGAGAAGATCCTGAGAGATCAGGCAGAAATGCATTTGGGGAGGCAGGGTTTGTTTCAGAGAAATCAGCATGGATTTGTACATGGGATATCATGCCTTACAAAGTTGTTAGAGTTCTTTGATGAAGTAACCAGGAATGTTGATGAGTTGGTAGATGCAGTCTGTATAGATTTCAGGAAGACCTTTGATAAGATTCTCCTTGATAGGCTGAACTGGAAGGTTAGATTGCATGGAATCCAGGGCAATATGGCAAATTGGATACACAATTACCTTGATGGTAGGGAGCAGACGGTAACAGTAGAAGGATGCATTTATACTGGAGGCCTGTGACTAGTGGAGTGCCTATGGGCTGGTGCTGACCCCATTGCTGTTTGTTACCTATATCAATGATTTGGCTGAGAGTGCACAACACATGGTTGGTAAGTTTGTAGATGACATTAAAATAGTTGGTAGCATGCACAATGAGGAAGGTTATGAGAAATTGCAATAGGAACTTGATCAGCTGGAGAAGTGGGCCAAGAAACAGCAAATGAAGTTGAATCCAATAAGTGTGAGTTCTTGCCTATTGGAAAGTCAACTCATGATAGGAATTTCTTGGTGAATGGTGGGACGTTAAGGAGTGTAGTGCAGTTCAGGTGCACGGTTCTATGAAAGTGGAGTCAAAATTAGAAGAAGGGCAGTGAAGAAGGCCTTTGACCCACTGGCCTTCATAAATCAGGGCAGTAAGTACAGAAATTGGGAAATTATGTTGCAGATATAAAGTACGTTAATTAGGCTGCACTTTGAGTATTGTAGGAGAAAGTGAGGGCTGCAGATGCTGGGGATCA
>NW_025121770.1:0-1058 GCF_004010195.1 Chiloscyllium plagiosum
CAATCCTTCCTGCCATTCGGAGATATCACACGAAATGAATCAAATGAGTCTGTGATGCAGGAGACCTTTGGATGAGCCTGAATTAAATAGTCCTTTCGAAACTTCTGTCTAAACGTTGTTGTGAATGTTTCAGCCTTATCTTTTCTATTGTTGTCCTCTCTATGTTTGTGGAACCACCTCCAGCAAGTTGATTGATTGCCCACCAACATTCATGACTCTATGTGACAGGATTGCATCAATTAGGTTGGATTCGTTAGTTGTGGGTTCGCTTTCATTGATCTGTCTTCTGTTGCTTATGATTTCAGATGTGTCAGAAGGCCACTTTGGTAACTTCACCACATTTATAGGTATACCAGCCACAGCGCTTGCTGCGCCGTCCTGCCCCTACCTCCTACAAACTATAGACTTTAGCCCCAGTCCAGCAGCTATGTCCTTCAGAACCCAAATACCTCAACCAGTTGTGCTGTTGCCAAGTCGCACTTTGCAATCGATCTTGTAATGTCTATCATTTGTGGGAGGAGAATGCAGGGCGGCAGTGATTCAATCTCAGCACTACCTTCTCACGGTACAGCTAGTGGTAGGGAATCGACGCGAGCAGGCCAGGCCAATATTCGATGAATGCACTAAAAATGCCCTCTAGCACCTTCACCCCTTCGGATCTCAGTAACCTTCATGTTCCCCACACCCATGCCTATCAGTCGAGAGTCTGCAATAACTTAGACCCGTCCCTATTTCCCTTCCCCTAGCAACAATACCCTTCTTTATATCTGGACTCTCTTCCAGCCACATCCTATTTCTTTATCCTCCTCCATCATCTGCATTCCTCACTATTTATTCTACTGTCTCGAGTCCATGTCCCATTTCCACGTCAGTAAACTCTTCCAGTCTGTACACTCACGCTAACATTGTCTCCTCCTCCGATCCATACACCTGATCTCCATAACCTTTCCCAGATCTTAGGGCATTCTGCGACGTTGTTACATCTTGCAGGCCGATACACACCCCCTATAGCTGTAAACTCGAGCAGGTTTTACAGTCTTCGCTACCTCTGCAATATC
>NW_025121771.1:0-1058 GCF_004010195.1 Chiloscyllium plagiosum
TCTGAATACACAGAGTGTACAGTAATCCTCACCTGTACAGTAATCCTTAGCCTGAATGCACAGTCGCTGTACAGTAATCCTCACCCTGAATACACAGAGACAGTGTACAGTAATCCTCACCCTGAATACACAGAGACAGTGAACAGTAGTACTCACGCTGAAGACACGCAGACCCTGTACAGTAATACTCACCCTGAATATCCAGTCACTGTACAGTAATCGTCACCCTGAGTACTCAGAGACTCTGTACAGTAATCCTCACCCTGAATACACATTTATTGTACAGTACTCCTCACCCTGAATACACAGAAGCAATGTACAGTACTATACACAGAATACACAGAGACAGTGTACAATAATCTTCACCCTGAATACACAGAGACAGTGTACAATAATCCTCATCCTGAATACACAGTCACTGTACAGTAACCCTCACCCTGAATACACAGGGACAGTTTACAGTAATCTTCACCCTGAATACAAAGAGACAATGTACGGTAATCGTCACCGTGAATACACACAAACCCTGTACAGTAATCCTCACCCTGAATACTCAGAGACTCTATACAGTAATCCTCACCCTGAATACACAGAGACAGAGTACAGTAATCTTCACCCTGAATACACAGAGACAGTGTAGAGTAATCCTCACTCTGAATACACAGAGACAGTGTACAGTAATCCTCACCCTGAATACACAGAGACTCTGTACAGTAATCCTTAGCCTGAATGCACAGTTGCTGTACAGTAATCCTCACCCTGAATACACAGAGACAGTGTACAGTAATTCTCACCATGAATACACAGAGACAGTGAACAGTAGTTCTCACCCTGAAGACACACAGGCCCTGTAGAGTAATCCTCACCCTGAATACACAGTCACTGTACAGTCATCGTCACCCTGAATACACAGAGACTCTGTACAGTAATCCTTACCCTGAATGCACAGTCGCTCTACAGTAATCCTCACCCTGAATACACAGAGAAAGTGAACAGTAGTACTCACGCTGAAGACACGCAGACCATGTACAGTAATACTCACCCTGAATACACAGAAA
>NW_025121772.1:0-1058 GCF_004010195.1 Chiloscyllium plagiosum
AAGCCTGTTCGCGTATCTCTTCGAGTATGCATCGCCTCAAGAGCCAGGACACACTTTGTCAATTATGTGTTCCACATAATTATAAACAATGTTTTCCTATCTTCCCAAACACAAAGGAATTATTTCTCTCTTTCTGCCCTAAATTCTTCTATTCTTAAATTTCAGTTTAAGTTGCATTGCTGACTACTCTACCAAGTATTCTGTCAACTTGATGTATCTCAGCTTTGGAAGCTCCAGCACTTCTGTCAAAGTGCACTTATTCACAACATGAAGAGGGAAAAGGTGAAAACATCTAAATGATGTCATGAATAATGGTTTGAAAACATTGATGCATGGTACCAGGGGCTAATTTTGAAGTGTTACTCTGCACCTCAATGCAAATTCCGGAAAGTCCATGTCACATTCTACCAAACGGTACACTTTCACAGGTTATAATTGATTTCATTACTGTAGGTTCGATGGGAGAATAAAGGTTAATATTATTGAAACTGCATATTGCAGCCAGCATCTGATGCACTGGTCATGATTTGGTCACCTGGACGCTCAACATCTCACTGTACAAAAAAACTTTTAACAATATAATTATCTCAATTGCCTCAAACTTGTAAACTCAGTTGTTGCACATGTTTCAGAAATTGCCTTCAAAAATAATTATTTAATACATTCGCCTCGTTAGCTGCACTGTATTGTAACACCCTGATGGAATCGGCTACCTCAGTGGGCTGAATGACTAGTCTTTGATATAAGGTAATGCCATCAGCGTTGGTTCTTTACCCCACAATATGAAGTTGCCATGAATGTCCTTACCTTCTGAGCTCAACCCTCGGCTGATGAATAGTGACCATCAGGTTCAATCAGCATCAACCACATCTCTCTAACAAGAATGCAGCCACGTATTCATCAGTAAATTGGGTTAAGCATTACTGCATGATTGCAAAAGTCAATCTAACCTGCACGAGCAATCGGGACCAAAAGTACACTGCTGTTATCAAACTATGGACTGCATCAAGTTAACCTTTACACCTTCGTTTCATAGGTTTTCCAGGACTGAGGTAAAT
>NW_025121773.1:0-1058 GCF_004010195.1 Chiloscyllium plagiosum
AAATAGATAAGGTGCTGTGAGGGGAGGGGGTTATGTCAGATATGCTTGCACAAGCAGTAGTTATAAACATCTGTTTCCCACTTGTTCAGAAACACAGGAACAAACCCCAATTAAAAGGTCATAAGGATCAGTATGGTTGGGGAAAGCACAGATGAATAGATAAGGTGCTGTGAGGGGAGGGGGTTAAGTCAGATATGCTTGCACAAGCAGTAGTTATAAACATCTGTTTCCCACTTGTTCAGAAACACAGGAACAAACCCCAATTAAAAGGTCATAAGGATCAGTATGGATGGAGGGAGTAGATAATGGTGAAGAAAGGCTATACCTAACAATGGGCCATAGCGGGATGTGGTCAAATGGCCTTTTGAGGCCAGAAGTAATTATTTTGGCAGAGACAAGGCCGGATAAGGCAAGAGACAATCAGGTGTAATGGGTGTCGGTCTTAGAGAAGTGGAAGATGTAAACGGGGAGGATCAATGGGATAAAAAAAGGAACCAAATTACATAAATATCGTGTATTAGTTGAATTCATTAGTGTGATGTCGACAGTGGACATCACACCCTCTTGCAAGAGTAAAATAAAGTACACGACTGAGGCAGCTTTTGTCTCGGACTGAAATTATTGAAGTGATTGAGCTGTGTTTTTCACAATTGAGGGCTGTCCGGGATGTTTTTCCATCGCCGGGGGCAGTGGCTGGACCTGGACAGTGGAAAGAAGCGTCCCGTTCCCAATTAAGGAGTGGTCTTGTGTCCAGGTTTGGTCCGCTCCCTTGGGCGACTGGTATGAATCCCACAAGAGAGACATCTGAATCAGACAGTGACAGGAGGTCGATAGAAAATACGGTGAAAGGGGCCAGGCAACTCTGTGCACAGACCAAGGTAAGAAACATGGCTTTTAAGTATTGCCTTGGTGGCCGGGAAAAGGGGTATGTAATGGTTGAGTGACAGGCGAGGGCCCGGGAAATGGGGGGTAGGCAGTGTAACTGTCACGGAGGAAAGGAAGAAAAAGTCCCTGGAAACATTCCACCTGAAAGTCCGTTGGGGAGGATGTTACATGAA
>NW_025121774.1:0-1058 GCF_004010195.1 Chiloscyllium plagiosum
TATCCAAGATAGTGCTCCCTCAATATCTCAGAACGTTATCCCTCAGTACCTCAGAAAGTGCTCTCTCAATGCCTCTGAAAGTGCTCCCTTAATACCTCAGATAGTGCTTCCTCAATACCTCAGAAACGTCTCCCTCAGTACCTCAGGCTGTGCTGCCTCAATACCTCGGAAAGTGCTCCCTGAGTACATCAGAAAGTGCTCCCCCAATACCTCAGAAAGTGCTCCCACAATTTTTCAGAAAGTTCTCCCTCAATACCTCAGAAAGTGCTACCTCAGTACCTCAGATAATGCTCCCTCAGTACCTCAGAAAGTGCTACCTCAATGCCTCACATACTTCTCCCTCAGTTCCTCAGAAAGTGCTCCCACAATTATTCAGATAGTTCTCCCTCACTATCTAAGATAGTGCTCCCTCAATATCTCAGAATGTTTTCCCTCAGTACCTCAGAAAGTGCTCCCTCAATATCTCAGAAAGTGTTCCCTCAGTACCTCAGATAGTTCTCCCTCTGTACCTCAGAAAGTGTTCCCTCAATACCTCAGAAAGTGCTACCTCAATACCTCACATACTTCTCCCTCAGTTCCTCAGATAGTGCTTCCTCAGTACCTCAGAAAGTGCTCCCTCAGTACCTCAGACTGCTCCTTCAAAACCTCAGTAAGTGCTCTCTCAGTACCTCAGACATTGCTCCATCAATACCTCAGAAAGTGGTCCCTCAGTAGCTCAGACATTGCTCACTCAATACCTCAGAAAATGCTCCCTCAGTACCACAGAAAGTGTTCCCTCAGTACATCAAAAAATGCTCTCTCAATACCTCTGAAAGTTCTCCCTCAATGCCTCAGAAAGTGCTCCCTCAATACCTCAGATAGTTCTCCCTCAATATCTCATATAGTTCTCCCTTAATACCTCAGATAGTTCTCCCTCAATATCTCATATAGTTCTCCCTCAGTACCTCTGATAGTGCACCCTCAATCCTAAGAAAGTGCTTCCTCAGTATTTCAGATACTTCTCCCTCAATACCTCAGATAGTGCCCCTCAATACCTCAGAAAGTGCTCCCACAATAGC
>NW_025121775.1:0-1058 GCF_004010195.1 Chiloscyllium plagiosum
GTATTGTTCTATGTTCTATGTTCTATGTTTATGTGATACTTCGTCAAGTGTGCACATCATAGAATATTGTCTACAATATTCATAAAATCAAGTCGATATTAATGCCGAGAAAATGATCGTTCAGTCATGCAGTTGCTCAATATGTATTTGTTTACTTATAGATTCTGACAATCCACAGCACTGGGAAATGTCCTTCTATTCAACTAGTCCATGCCGATCAGGATTTCTCAATTGAATTAATCCCACTTACCTGTGATTGGCCCATTCTGCTACACTTTCCTACTTATGTATCTGTCAAATGTCTTTCAAATGTCGTTATTGTGTTCGCCTGTACCACATCCGGCTGCAGTTTTTTTTCCCCTGCACTGGTGGTTCTTTCCATATAGGCACCATCTTCTGTCTGGAAAAGTAACTCCTCATGTCCCGTTCAACCTTTCCTCTCTCACCTTAAACCTGTGCTCAATGGTTCTGGACTCCCCTACCCTGGGGAATAGACCTCTGCTATTCGCATTATTTGCACCTACCATGATGTTATCAACATCTATAAAGTCACACCTCAGTCTCCTATGCTCCAGGGGAAGAAAAGTCACAGCTGATCCAGCCTCACCATTTAACTCAAACTTCCAGACACAGCAACATTCTTAAAAATCTTTTCTACAGCCTCTGCTGTCTAATACCATTCTGTCCTTAATAGGGCGACCTAAATTGTGCACAACACTCCAAAATATAGCCTCGCCAATGCTTTGTGCTGCTGCAACTTGATGCCCCAACTCTTGTATCCTATGCTCTGTTGGATGAATCGAAATGTGCCAACTGCCTTCTTTGTCACCTTTTGTGCCGATGATATCAATTACAACAAATTATGTACCCGCACCTCTCTAAATCTTTATTCGACAACACTGCCCAGGGCCCTGCGAGTAACTGTGTATGCCCTGCACTGGCTTTGTTTGACCAAAATGCAACGCATCTCATTTAAATTAAACTGAATATACCATTCCCCAGCCCTATGGTGCAGTGGATGAAACTAAAATGTATTCAATTCAGTTGATTCAATAACT
>NW_025121776.1:0-1058 GCF_004010195.1 Chiloscyllium plagiosum
ACCAACTCATGAACTGCTTGCTCTTGTTATTAATATTTCTTTATAAATTGTTAATCTTATGGATGTTGTAATTTGCACGTTTGTGTGAAAGGATTTTAATTTAGTTCAGTTAATGCTTGCGTTTTTGGACCATTTGGTGCTAACATAGCATGATAATATAAATGTACAAGTAGATTTCCCATCTGACGGCTTCAAGAGTAACTTTGTCTCGCATTTTGTTTGGAATTGAGTAAAAAAGCTCTCAGCCTGTCTCTCTTTTTATATTTAAATTAGTATTTATCGGTTAAGCCTGTGGGTGACACAGTGGCTCAGTGGTAAGCTCTGCTACCTCACAGTGCCAGGGACCTGGTTTCAACTCCTGCCTCAGGCGACTGTCTATGTGGAGTCTGCACATTTTTCCCGTGTTTGCGTCAGCCCCCTCCGGGTACTTTGGTTACCTCAAAGACGTGTAGGTCAGGTGAATTGGCCATGCGACATTGCCCATAGTGTTAGGTGCATTAGTCAGGGTTAAGTATAGGTTGGGGGGGGGAATGGGTCTGGCTGGATTACTCTTTGGCCAATCGGTTTGGCCAAATGCCCTGTTTCCATACTGGAGGGAATTGAATCAAATCTAATCTCAAATGTTTCGAAAGATAGCCTCTCATTCTTCCAAACTTCTGGGATAAAGTCCAAATTTAGTCCATCTTTCCATGATCCACAGTACTTCACTTTTCCAAATCTCTGTGTTTCTTGTATAAGTGCATACAGGTATCTCTAAACATTACAGGTTTCATGCCTTTTAAACAAATACTCTGAATTTCTATTGTTATGACAAAGGTCAATAACCTCAAACTTCCACGCTTAATACTCCACCTGCCATGTCGTTGTCTCCTCAAGTAACTTGTCTTGGTCTCGATGCAGCTTTTCTGACTTCTCCTTGGAACTTACATTCTCACACAGGTTTGTATTGTTAACAGATGTAGACACATTATTCTCTGACTCTTTTTACCTGCAGTCTGTAAATCACTGAGGCTAAGGCACAGATATTTGTACAGCTCAACTGGCCATGTAAAAATGCT
>NW_025121777.1:0-1058 GCF_004010195.1 Chiloscyllium plagiosum
TGATCCTGATTTCCTCTTTTGCTTCAGACCTGTAGAAATTCTAAAAAATAATTCTGTCTTTTTGTGAATGGAGCACTCAGTTTATCATCATTCATTATTAAGTTCCAATAACTGCATCAAAATATTTTTCCTGATCTCCTTTCTGTACCTGGTATATGACAGGAGAATATGTTATTTTGCCTTTCAGTTTGTCTGCACTGATGGTAAATCTACATTTACTGTGTTCCTTTGTTTAAGAATTTTTGAACATCAGAATTCCCTCCCTCCACTGTCGAGATCCTGTTCTGGCCTTCATAGAATCATAGAATCGAGGAATTCCTTCAGTGTGGAAGGAGGCCATTCAGCCCAGCAAGCTCGTACTGACCCTTTGAAGATCATCCCACCCAGACCCACACTTCCCCTACCCTATCACCATAACCCTGCATTTTCCATGGCATTTTCCATTTGCTAGCCTGTGCATCTCTTGGACATAATGAGTAATTTAGCACGGCCAATCCACCTAACCTACACATTTTCTCTCAGTTTTGTAAATGAAACATCAGTTTTGAATTTTACACTTTGGGCTAGATGTCACACAGTTGGAAACATAACTCGAGGCACATTTAATCATTCAAGTGGCTCATTTCAATGCCCCCAATGGCAGCAAAATTTCTCCCAATGAATATCAGGATAGAAGGAGTGAACTGGAATTCCCAGCCACCAACAGACGTCATAAGCTAGTTTGAGGAGCCAATTGACATCAACATTCCTGAATCTATCCCGATTTAATGGCAGTTCAGGGATTAAATCGGCTTGGCTTTCCCACAATGTGTCCAACCAAGGGACCTTGCTTCAGATGATGTCCTCATGTTAAACTGCCACCTCTCCCATGACCCACACCTGCCTTTAGTTGCATTTGGCCTGAGATTCCATAATAAGCCAAGGTCTCCAGTGAGAGCCCTGCCTCCAACAAGCATTGCTCTGCTCGCTTCCAACTGGGGACCTCCCCAGGAACCAAAAGGAGCCCCCCAGCAGTTCTGATCTCTCTGATGGGTGAGATCATTGTTGACCCAACTTAG
>NW_025121778.1:0-1058 GCF_004010195.1 Chiloscyllium plagiosum
AGAGAGAAATGTCTGCGCTTCATCAACCTGTATTCATAAGGCAAGCCCTCCAGTCCAGTCAGTATTTTGATAAACCTTCTGTGCACCCTCTCCAATGCCTCTGTCTCTTCTATAGAAAAGAGACCAGAACAGGAGACAAGATTCCAAGTGTGGTCTCAACAGGGACTTGTAGAGCTGCAGCTAAACCTTGCAGCTCTTAGTCTCAATCCTCCTGTTAATGAAAGCCAAAACAGTACTTGCTTTCTTAACAGCCTATCCACTTGGGGGACAACTTTAAGGGGTCTACATACTTGAACACCAAGATCCATCTGTTCCTCCACACAGCCAAGAAACCTGTCTTTAATCCTATATTCAGCATGCGAGTTTGAACTTCCAAAATGCATCACTTCGCATTTATCCAGGTTGAACTCCATCTGCCATTTCTCAGCCCAGCTCTGCATCCTGCCTATGTCACACTGCAGGCTGCAGTAGCCCTCTATACTAAACGACGACACCTCCAATCTTTGTGTCATCTGCATATTTACTAACTCACCCCTCCACCTCCTCATCCAAGTCATTTATAAGCATTAGAAAGAGCAGAGGCCCAAGAACAGAGCCCTGTGGGACCTCACTCAACACTGACCTCCAGGCAGAATACTTTACATCTACAACCACTGTCTGCCTTCTGTCAGCCAAACAATTCTGAATCCAGATCCAATTCTGTAACCCATACCTCCTGATTTTATGAATGAGTCTAACATGTGGAACCTTATCAAAAGTCTTGATGAAGTCCATAACGTGAAGTGTGAATTGACTTGGGAATCCTCTTTCACTATTTTCTTATAGTTATCAGTTGGCAGTGAGGAAGGCAACCTGCGTTTACTTCGAGAGGGTTAACTTACAAGAGCATGAATGCATCGCTGAGGTTGCATAAAGGCTTGTTGAGGCTGCAGTTGGAATATTGGCAGCAGTTTTGGGCCCCTTAGCAAAAGAAAGATATACTGGTCTTAGAGGGGTTCTAGAGGAGATTTACAAGAATGAAGAAAGGCTTGGTATTGAGGAGGATTTGAGGATTCTGG
>NW_025121779.1:0-1058 GCF_004010195.1 Chiloscyllium plagiosum
ATGGGAGAGCTTGGGAGACTTTCGGGAAGTGATACACACACAGTGGCCCAATGACCTCCTCCTGCACATTAAAGATTTGTACTCTATCATGTACAGATTCTACTGTTATGAGGATGAAGTCCTGTACTGTACCTTTAAGCCAGTATGAAAGCTGCTTTGCACTGAGAGCTTTCAGACTAGTGGTCTCGGACAGTACTGGATAATTGAAAATATTTAACATTTATCTGTGAAAAACTACTTGCATTTTCGGTGTTATGTCCATCCGAATTTAACCAATCAGTTTACATTTTGCCCAAGGACACTAAAACCCAATTGAGTTTGAATTTACTGTTTTAATAACATCAAAACAATGAGAAGCTCTGACCTTTGGGGGACATAGAAGCCGGCATTTTGAGAGTTAGTCAGAGAGCAACCAAGTGTCAACGTCAGGGTATCTGCCAGGGTATTACTGTTTTGACTACCATTCGAATTTAGTCGATGTTCGGGGTATAAAGAAGCCGGCAGTTTGGCAAGTTCGACAGAGACCAATTACCATCTAGAGAGAGAATGCCATTCAAAACAAGCTCTCCCAAAGGTATCTTTTTCTTATGAAACATCATTTTACCACTGAAAAAGGGACTTAACTCGAGAGTCCGGCCTCCATTTTCAACAGACCGCCCAGGAGAGTAGGAAGAGAGCAGAGCGGGCTGTAGACCTTTTTTCGCACTTAACAAACGACTTACATCAAGAGTTGGGCCTACATTTTGAATGGAGCGGCGAAGAAAGAGGGCGGAGTGAAGCGAGGGCTGCCGGGTAGGTCAGTTTATTCCCAGTTTAAAAACAGGATTTAACTTGAGAGTTGAGATTCCATTTCGAATAGACTGGTGAGGAGAGTGGGCGGAGAGAAGCAGGGCCGGCTGGGAACAGGGAGGGTAGAAAATGAGGCGGGGATGATGCATTCCGAATCAGAGATTGCATCACAGCTACACAAATGAAGGTTGTCGAAAAGGTGTGTCGACTGTCAGTAAGGGTGGAAGTTCGGAACAGCTATGGAGCAGTCACCTATTTGGAGGGGGGGG
>NW_025121780.1:0-1058 GCF_004010195.1 Chiloscyllium plagiosum
TAACAGAACAGAGTGCAGAGTACAATATTACGTAGGGTAACAGAACAGAGTGCAGGGTACAATATTACATCAGGGTAACAGACTACAGTGCAGAGTACAATAAGACATCAGGGTAACAGAACAGAGTGCAGAGTACAATATTACGTCAGGTTAACAGAACAGAGTGCAGGGTACAATATTACATCAGGATAACAGAACAGAATGCAGGGTACAATATTTCATCAGGATAACAGAACTCAGTGCAGGTTACAATTTTACATCAGGATAACAGAACAGAGTGCAGGGTACAATATTACATCGGGATCAGAGAACAGGATGCAGGATACAGCAGTACAGCAGAGTAACAGAATACAGTGCAGGGTAAAATATTCATCAGGGTAACAGAACAGAGTGCAGAGTATAATATTACATCAGGGTAACAGAACAGAGCGCAGGGTACAATATTACATCAGTATAACAGAACAGAGTGCAGGGAACAATATTACATCAGGGCAACAGAACCGAGTGCAGGGAACAATATGACAACAGGGTAACAGAGCAGAGTGCAGGGTACAATATTACGTCAGTATAACAGAACAGAGTGCAGAGTACAATATTACATCAGGATAACGGAACAGAGCGCAGGGAACAATATTACAACAAGGTAACAGAGCAGAGTGCAGGGTACAATATTACATCAGTATAACAGAGCAGAGTACAGGGTACAATATTACATCAGGGTAACAGAACAGAGTACAGGGTACAATATTACATCAGGGTAACCGAACAGAGTGCAGGGTACAATATTACGTCAGGGTAACAGAGCAGAGTGCAGGGTACAATATTACATCAGGATAACACAACAGAGTGCAGAGGACAATATTACGTCAGGGAAACTGAACAGAGTGCAGGGTACAATATTACATCAGGATAACACAACAGAGTGCAGAGAACAATATGACATCAGGGCAACAGAACAGAGTGCAGGGTACAATATTACATCAGGGTAACAGAACAGAGTGGAGGGTACAATATTACATCAGGATAACAGAACAGAGTGCAGGGTACAATATTACATC
>NW_025121781.1:0-1059 GCF_004010195.1 Chiloscyllium plagiosum
CACTGATCCAGAATTTTTTTTTATGCAGCCGATTTGTTATTCTATAACTGCCTCCTTCCATAAACAGAGTGGAACATATGTAGACCCCTGCAGTGTTTTGTTAATACTCTCATAAACAAGGCAAAAAAGATTAAAAACATTGAAAGATTTATGGTCCATCCCTCAGCAATCCTCATCCAATCCATCCAAACCCAGTAAATGTTCCCTTTTATAGTGTTATGAAAAGTGATGCATGTAACTGTTTAACTGAGCCTATTTGTTCAGTGACTGTGATTAATGCCAGTCTCCATGGATTCTAATTATCCCAGTGGAGGGTTTCCAACTTTTAATGATAAATGGGCGCCGTTCAATGTGTTATCCCATAACTTGAGCGGGAATATCACCGACAGTGCTGACAGGGATCAGCAGTTCCAGAGAAAAGGGGAGGAGAGATCAGAATCTGAGAACATGAGACTGGAATGTTCTAACAATGGATCAGAAAATGCGAACATTAGACTGGAATGTTTCAACAATGGATCAGAATCTGAGCATCTTAGACTGGAATATTCCAACAATAGACAGGAGCTTATCCGATTATGTTTGGTATCTTTCTGCAATTGATTGGTTGTCATTATCATTGCGGATCTAATACGCTCTTCTCATTACTCAATACTTTTATTATCCCTTCCTGGCTATCGTTGGTGTTTCTGGTAAGCGTCACTGTCCAGATTTTCTTTTCTATAAACCAATTATGACTGTATTATTATTCTTTTATATATTCTACACTATTATTGTTCCTGTTGTAACTCTGAATCCAGATATTCACGCTACAGACCACTACTAACTACATTAATGAAGGTGTTCAATTATTGTTTCCCTCTCTGCTCTGGCAGTGTTATTCACGGGTCTCTATGTTGACCTACTCAGTTTCAGTGGAGAACCATAATGCATTGTATCATTGCCATCGTTATTTCAATACTAAGAGCATGGAGGTCACTGTCTACTGTTCTGGTTACAAATTCCACTTCCTTCCACTGTTTCCATCCAATCACTGGCCAATATCTGCGGCTGAAGCACACA
>NW_025121782.1:0-1059 GCF_004010195.1 Chiloscyllium plagiosum
GATGGAATTGCGCGCGGGAGTTTTTGTTTAAGTTTTTTTGGGGAGTTGGCTAATTTTCCCATCAGGCAATCTTAACTGTTTCCCACAATTCCACACATAGTTGCCAATTCCAGTTACCTTTTATCAACGGTATCCAGCCATTGAATTGGATTGATCCTGGGGTTGCAGTTCCGGCAACAGTCATCACTACTGGTGGCGCTGTTGAGGCTGCTGAGCTGCTGACCATCAGTGGCACTATGTCTCCTGGCATTCTGTCATCGGCCAATGCGGAGTCACTTCCTGCTTTCTGCTTCAGGGGGTGTGACTATCGCCTTCTCCAAAAATTTCAGTTTGATACTTCTGTCACTTCCTGCACAGATGTTGCCTGACCTGCTCGGAATTTCGTCCATGTTCCATTTGCAGTCCAAGTTTCAAGCACTTGTTGTATGTATTGTACTGAATTCAAAACTGTATTGAAGGTGCCTTGGTTTGGCAGAGAAACAGAACTCAACATGGTCACATCCAACTGCAGCCCAAACCTTGAGTGCATGAGCATTTTTAAATAACCACCGTTATGTCTCAGACCCTTGAGCCGTTGGAGCCAACACTGGCAGAATGGGGTCGATGTGTTTCTCTTCACTTTTCCCAGCACTTCTGTACCACAAGAGTCTGCTTGGTTTTATTGGTGTGTGCTGCTTCCATTTCAACCATATTCCATCCCAATGCTCCATTGCAACATCTTACAATCTCTATGTCTTACAGATGTCATTACTTACTCTCACAGTGTCTTCAATCGTCTTACGTTAATATCACTTCAGCTGTTTAACCTGTATTCTGCTTTCCACTTAAGTAATTTGCAGATTACTCTGTTTTTTTGTATGCATGCATGCAAGTGTGTGTTTGAATACAACATTTGTCTGAAGTAGGATATGTGTATGCGCATGTGTGTGCATGCATATATTTGGGCAAATAAGTGTATGTATTTAAAGGTGTGTAAGTGACTGCATGTGTGTGTGTGTCTGTGTAAGTGGGTCAGCATCTGTGTGTAGGTGCATAGGTGGGTAGGTGTATGGGTTGTAC
>NW_025121783.1:0-1059 GCF_004010195.1 Chiloscyllium plagiosum
ACCTTTGAGCCCTCACTGTCGGTCGTGAATCTCAGATTTTTCCCTCGTCCAATTCTGTGTAACGCTTAAAATCCAAGATCTCTAGTCATGTTGATCCCATCTAGACATTTAACAGACCATGTTAACGCTTAGATTCACTTCGTTTTTGAAAGACTCCCACTGCTCTTAATGTCCAGTAACTCCTGCCTCCGTTGTTTATAAATTACAGTCAAAGTTAGCCAGGAAGATAATCACCTGGCAGCCGATCTTAGCAAAGAATTTCCACAGATTAACGTTTTTTTTTTTCCCAGCTTCAATGGGACGCCTCTCATTTTTGATCGGTGTCACCAAGTTACAGGCTGGCCTACAAGAAGAAATAATCTCCCGGATCACCAGATCCCGGCCCCTCCGGATCTGACAGGATCCACAATGATCACCTCCCCAGCTTTGAAAATGCAATGGTAAACGTGCAGATTGATCAAACTTTCCACCCACCCTCATCCCAGTTGTCAGTTTGGTGAGACGTCCCTGAACCGCCTCCAAAGAAGCTTGTGTGTTTTCTTCAATAATAAAGCGGGACTGGACACCGTATTCCAGATGTGCTCTGACCAAGCTCTTAACTCTAATTCCTGCACAGCTGTTATAAAAAGTGTCGCTTTTATACAGGACTCCTTTAACAATGAGAACCAACATTCCATCTGCCTTCATATTCACTTGCTGTAGCTATCTACTAACGTTGCAATTCAGGTCCCAGGATACCCGGATCTCCCGTCCCTCAGAGAGTTGCAAGCTCTTTCCATTTCAATAGGTTCCTGCTTTCTTCTCTTCCTCGCAAAGTAAACAAGACCACTTCACCCACATTAGGCTGTGCTGTCTGCACAAACCATCTGCAATGTATTTGCTGCATTGGTTCACATTTGCATCATCAAAACTATACTCCAAATATCCTGTCATTGTTCTTCATAGCGTTCAATAGAATTGGCTCAGATTGGATTCCCAGCAGCTCAAATGGAGGGAGGTATGTAGCGTATGGAGGTGAGAGAGAGTGCGAGAGAGCGCGACAGCGAGAGGGAGAGAAAG
>NW_025121784.1:0-1059 GCF_004010195.1 Chiloscyllium plagiosum
CATGTACGAGGTAGAGTCAGGGCAATAATAAGAAGCTGCAACAGGAGGGGGACAGGTAGCTCCATACAAAATCCGACTCCTTCTCAACTGTTTTCACCACAAAAACCGAGCGCCTTCCAGAAAAGTATCACTATATGCCACCACTTTGCCCCATAATCGTGGTATCTGGCTGTGCACTCAGAGGAGTGCAACAGTCTGTACTGGGACCCTGAAACGCTTGGTAAAGAGTCAAATCATTTGAACATTGAGAGCCCCACCACATTGCATGCAATTTCTCTTGTTTTCACTCTGTTCCTGACTTCCCTTGGTTTTCCTAATGAACCTGCTAAAAGTTGTTATTGCACACATCTGCACAAGCTGTGAGTTGAACCCGGCCCTCTCGGTCCAAGATTCGGGATATTTTCACCGCGTCACAAAACATCGACTCGAACTTCCTTTGTCCCTTGCCTGCTAAGTCACGCCTGAATCAACTCTGCAATTGGGAGGAAGGGACGGAACAGGAGGACCGAGTAGTGGCCGGTCCTCTAACCAGAGTGAATGAGGAGAGGGGCCAAAGCATTCTCAGGAGTGAACGCTTCAAGATTGGTCAGAGAGCAAACTATTTTGCAGGATTGATCATTCTCATTACATAGTGGAGCATTAAACGTCTCTCATAAATCAATGTGAGACTTTAAAAAAGATTGTAGTTGAAATGTAAATCTGATAACGAACATATTTCCAAACGATTTACACTACCCGAGTAAGAAACATATTTTCAACCTCCCAGAACGATTGGTAATTTACTTACCTGGCCGGTATGGTTGATTTGGACCGGACAATTTGCATGTTAGACAGCTCTATAACTATAACTCGACAAAGCAATTGCTAATGACTAATATTTTACCCATCAGTCTGTGCAGATATGAATATTCTCTAGAAACTCACTGATAACCTCAGACGCACGCGCAGTTTGGTTTCTATGCACAGCATGCGCAGTGTCACATTGATCAGGACAGAGAGTGTGAGAGACATGGAGATGCTTTCTCTGGCAACGGCTGCGATCGGCTTCAGAGAGCGGCG
>NW_025121785.1:0-1059 GCF_004010195.1 Chiloscyllium plagiosum
CACAGAAAATGGGGGAGATACTAAATGAGTATTTGCATCCGTGGAAAAGGATATGGAAGATATAGACTGTCGGGAAATAGATGGTGATATCTTGAAAAATGTCCATATTACAGAGGAAGAAGTGCTGGATGTTTTGAAATGCATAAAGGTGGATAATCCCCAGTACCTGATCAGGTGTACCCTAGAACTCTGTGGGAAGCTAGAGAAGTGATTGCTGGGCCTCTTGCTGAAATATTTGTATCATCTATATTCACAGGTGAGGTGCCAGAAGACTGGAGGTTGGCTAACATAGTGCCACTGTTTCCGAAGGGTGGGAAGGACAAGCCAGGGAACTATAGACCAGTGAGCCTGACATCAGTGGTGGGCAAGTTGTTGGAGGGAATTCTGAGGGACAGGATGTACATGTATTTGAAAAGGCAAGGACTGATTAGGGATAGTCAACATGTCTTTGTGCGTGGGAAATCCGGTCTCACAAACTTGATTGAGTTTTTTGACGAAGTAACAAAGAGGATTGATGAGGGCAGAGTGGTAGATGTGATCTGTATGGACTTCATTAAGGCATTCAACAGGGTTCCCCATGGGAGACTGATTAGCAAGGTTAGATCACACAGAATACAGGGAAAACTAGCCATTTGGATACAGAACTGGCTCAAAGGTAGAAAATGAGTGTGGTGGTGGAGAGTTGTTTTTCAGACTGGAGGCCTGTGACCAGTGGAGTGCCACAAGGATTGGTGCTGGGTCCTCTACTTTTTGTCATTTACATAAATGATTTGGATGCGAGCATAAGAGGTACAGTTAGTAAGTTTGCAGATGACATCAAAATTGGAGGTGTAGTGGACAACAAAGAGGGTTACCTCAGATTACAACAGGATCTGGACCAGATGGGCCAATGGGCTGAAAAGTGGCAGATGGAGTTTAATTCAGATAAATGTGAGCTGCTGCATTTTGGGAAAGCAAATCTTAGCAGGACTTATACATGTAATAATAAGGTCCAAGGGAGTGTTGTTGAACAAAGAGACCTGGGAATGCAGGTTCATAGCTCCTTGAAAGTGGAGTTGC
>NW_025121786.1:0-1059 GCF_004010195.1 Chiloscyllium plagiosum
CCAAGACGGGTGGGAGAATCGGGATGGTATTGAAGGAAAGAGATACCATGGGGTAGGGTGGGTAGTTAATGAGGTGAGTTCGATAAGAAAGCACCAGGGAATTAGCTCGGCCTCTTGCAGACAATACCCCTATAACACTCAATGAAAATCACACAAAGATGAATTATTCTTGGATTCAGCCCAATGAATTGAAGACTCTGCTGAACCACTCCCAGGTACAAATCTGCAGAACAAATCCTCATCCAAAACTCTCCATCATCTGAACTCACACCTATATCCTGTTCACCATCATTCCTGGTAATACTGGCATATTTTGCCGGAGGTGTTGAGATGTCTATATTTCAGCATTCTGAAACCTGTGATTACATCCTTCCGTAACATAATTTCTCAATCTCATCTTCTCTGTCTAAACCCAAAACCATTTTCCTTAGCAGTCATGCACAGATACAGGCCATTCAACCAAAACTGGTCCTTAATAACCAAAATGTCCGTCCACATTAACCCCATTTCCGTGCACTTGGCACATATCCTTTTCTGCCTTTCAAATCCATATATTGTTCGAACAAAGTGCAGCGAGGTTTGTGACATCAAGAAAGGCCTCCGGAAAGATCTCACGGAATCTACCATTTATCTCACGCCAGCAATCAGATTACACAGAAACAATTTGACTGGAGGTTATAAACAAGAAGTAGAAACCAACACTGGTGGGAGATATGTATGGAAGTAAAAACTGCAGGGAAAAAAAATTGTATATGTTATAAACAGGAAATTAGATACACAAGCGTTTGCAGGAAAAACTCCACGGGTCTGGTACTATTTGAAACATGAAAGTCGAAAGTTTGGCCCTCGAATACAACAGCAGGTCAGGCCACATCCAAGGAGCAGGAAAGTCGATGTTTCAGATGTAAGCCATTCATCAGGAATTCATTCCAGAATTCACGTTTTCCAAATCCTCTGTAGGAAGAGAGTGAGTCAACATTTTTAATTTGGGGATTCTTCGTCAGAACACTTTTTGTTTCCGATCGCCAGTATATGCAGCTCTTTGTTTTATTTTAGATC
>NW_025121787.1:0-1059 GCF_004010195.1 Chiloscyllium plagiosum
GCACACACATGCACACACATACACACACACCAAACCTTCCCATTGCATGCAGTAATCTGATGCGAGTATAATTAGCATATGATAGTAAAGTTTTCAATACTCTCCAGATAGTGCCGTTTCCTGATCAACACACTAGCATGGTCTGCCCAGCTCTCCATGCCGGACTGTCATCTTGTCCCAGTTTATGTTGTTTGTGGTGTTCTGTGAAGCAGATTGAGAATTTGATGTAACAAACCATTCCAGCTGATCTGACAATGCCTTTATTCGATGTTCTCATTCTTGTAATTTTACTTTCGAAGATCTCACTTCTCCAGTTAATCCCACTGCCCTGAATTTTTCCACATATTTCCACAACATCGTTTCAGTTAATTAACTGTCTGTTTCTGTCTTTAATGTGAATCTCTCTGTCCCTTTGTATCTTGCCATTGCCTTGGCTTTTGGCTCCCTCATGTAATGAAATGGGGTGTATCAAGCTGCTGTTCACTTCCTGGTATGTTCCATGTGATGGTCCATGGACAGGCGTGTTTCAGAAGATATGAGAAACATCCTTGTAACTTGGTCTGTACCTGTGGCTGTCCCTCTCAGGTGACCTTGTGATCAGTAACACGAGGAAGCCCACTGAGTAAAGGACCAGGCATCTAAATTGCCTGACAATGCTGTCACTTTTTTAATAAAAGGTTATTTTCTCCTTTCTTTTAGTAAGAGGTCTTAAAGGCCAAACTGCCTACTGAAAACGGCTCGAGTAAATAATTTACGATGCTTTTAGGGTTTTTAATAAATAGTAACAACAACGGCCAGCTCGCACAGACTAAGCTTTCTAAGTGTTTCTTTTTTTATTGTAGCTATAACAACCACCAGGTGCTTGGGGTCCCAGAAGGCTTGTAAGTTTTAGTAAATTATCCCTAGCTGCTATTCTCTCTGGAACCTCACTTGATGCTCTTGCCTCCTGGTTTGGAGAACTGTAAGCAAGAATGCATGTCTGAATGTTACTTTTTGCCAAGGGGTGTGTTTAGGTGATTTTAGTATATTGGAACAGTTTATTTGTAGAAGGTTCTGTAT
>NW_025121788.1:0-1059 GCF_004010195.1 Chiloscyllium plagiosum
AACAAATGTTCACTTGTACAAAAGATCCATTTACATTTGTGAAATGGATTGATGTTCATGCTCAGAAACTCATTAAAAGTAAACTCACTGATTTCACTAGTTAAGTTCAGTCCCACTCATACCTTGTCTTGGTCTGCGTGAAAATGCTGTATTCCCCCGTGGGATAAATCTGTGTTCATTGGCTGCAGAAAGCTCTGTTCTCTTGTTTAAATAAAAGTGTGTTGAAGGGGGTTGAACTGCAGCTTTGTGTCTGTGTGGATTTCAGGTCTAGGGCCAGTTTGTATGTACGTGTGAGTGAAAAAGTGTGTGTGAGACAGTTTTTTTGTGGGGGGCGGTAAGGGAGGGACAGGCAGGATCGATTGGACTGGGATTTCGAGTTAAGATTAGAGTGGTGCTGAAAAAGCATAGCAGATCATTCAGCATCTGAGGAGCAGAAAAATCGACGTCTCGGGCCGGAGCCCTTCACCAGGAACTCACTTTCGCCTAGTTGAAATTTCGAGTTGCTGCTTTCTTTCACACCTTCTCCATCCCTCCACTAATCTCTCAAAGAAGCCTTTTGATTTGCTCCTGATCTGGGGAAGGTGTGTTCCAGGTAGAGCGAGCTGGGAACTGATTGGATGAACTGGAGAGTAAGATTTGATTGACAGACCTGAGGTTGATGAATCAGGTCTTGGCAACCGTACTTCCTTTTGCCATGTGGATGGAGCTAGGAGTTGAGTATCAGAGGGCCTTTACCTCCCCAGAGTTATGTCACCAATTTTGCCCTGTATTGTTCACCATCCCCAAATGTTTTACCCCATGAAACAATATTGCCCCCCTCAGATGTTGCACGCTTTCCCTGCACAAATAATTCACTTGCCAAATGTTGTCCACTCCAATATTGCATTCCCCATTCCTATTCCCTCCAAATGTTGTCCTGAAAGATTTCCCTCTGGTTGTCTCTGTGTGCATGAGAGAGAGATCAAGAGTGTAGGTACTGCTGGAATCTCAATGCCAATTTTGAATCTTTAGCACCCCCTCCCTGAAGCACCCCCTCCCTGAAGCAACCCCCAGGAGCAG
>NW_025121789.1:0-1059 GCF_004010195.1 Chiloscyllium plagiosum
GTTTGCCATCACCCTCTGTCTCCTACCATCAAGCCAATTTTGTATCCAGGTGACTAGCTCCTCCAGAATGCCATATTCGTTTACACTGATCTGAGCTTATTACCCACTTTACCATACGGAACGTAGAACACAGAACAGTACAGCACAGGACCCTTCGGCCATGATGCCATGCCAACCTTTTATCCAACTGTAAGATCAAATTAATCTACATACCAGTCATTTTACTATCATTCGTGTGCCTACCCAAGAGTCTATGAAATGTCCCGAAAGCATCTAATTTTACTACTACCATTGTCAATGCATTCCAACCACATACCATTCTCAATCCTTTTATCCATCCTCCATTGACCTTAAAATTATACCCCGTTGTAACAACTATTTCTCTCACTATTCACTCTCTCTGTGCCTCTCATCATCTTGTTCAGCACTACCAAGTCGCTGCACCCCTTTCTTCATTCCAATGAGCAAAGTCTTAGCTCCCTCAACCTTTCTTCATAAGAAATGCCCTCCATTCCAGGCAGCATCCTGATAAATCTCCTGTGTACGCTCTCTAAAACTTGCACATCCTTCCTGTAAAGAGGGGACCAGAACTGAACACAATATTCCAAGTGTGGTCTCACTAGGCTGCTATAAAGATGCAGTAAAACCTCATGGCTCTTAAAATCAATCCACTTGCTCAGCAAAGCCAACACAACATATGCCTTTTTAACAACCTTATCAATGTGCGTGGCAACTTTGAAGGATCTATGGACATGGACCCCATGATCTCTCTGCTCTTCCACACTACCAAGTATTCTGCCTTTCGCCCTGTATTCTGCATTCAAATGCAACCTTCCAGAATGAATCACTTCACACTTTTCCAGATTGAACTCCATGTGCCACTTCCAGCCCAGCTCTGCGTCCTGTCAATATCCCATTGCAAACAACAACAGCCCTCCACATTACCCACGACTTCATCAACCTTCATTGACAAACTTACTAACCCACTCTCAAACACCCACATGCACGTCATTTATAAAAATCACAAAGAGCAGGGTCCCAGAGCCAACTGTTACAGAA
>NW_025121790.1:0-1059 GCF_004010195.1 Chiloscyllium plagiosum
TGTGTTATAGGTATAAATGTTATGGGTGTAAATATTACAGGTGTAAGTGTTATAGGTGTAAATGTTAAAGGTGTAAATGTTATTGGTGTAAATGTTAGTGGTGTAAATATTATAGGTGTAAGTTTTACAGATGTAAATATTATAGGTGTAAATGTTAGTGGTGTAAATATTTTAGGTGTAAATGTTAATGGTGTAAAACTTATTGGTGTAAATGTTGTAGGTGTAAATATTACAGGTGTAAATCTTATTGTTGTAAATATTATAGGTGTAAGTGTTATAGGAGTAAATATTAGAGGTGTAAAAGTTATAGGTTTAAATGTTATTTGTGTAAATGTTATTGGTGTAAATGTTATAGGTGTAAATGTTATAGGCATAACTGTTATTGGTGGAAATGTTATTGGTGTAAATATTAAAGGTGTAAGTGTTATAGGAGTAAGTGTTATAGGTGTAAATATTATAGGTGTAAATAGTATAGGTGTAAATGTTATTGGTGTAAGTGTTATTGTTGAATATGTTATAGGTGTAAATGTTATTGGTGTAAATGTTATAGGTGTAAGTGTTATAGCTGTAAGTATTATAGGTGTAAATGTTATTGGTGTAAATGCTATAGGTTTAAGTGTTACACGTGTAAATGTTATAAGTGTAAGTGTTATAGGTGTAAATAATATAGGAGTAAATGTTATTGGTGTAAATATTGTAGGTGTAAATGTTACTGGTGTATATTTTATAGGTGTAAGTGTTATAGGTGTAAATGATATTGGTGTAAATGTTTTTGTGTAAATATTATTGTTGTAAATGTTATAGTAGTAATTTGTTATTGGTGTCAATGTTATAGGTATAAGTGTTATAGTTGTAAATGTTATTGGTGGAAATGTTATAGGTGTAAGTGTTATAGGTGTAAGTGTTAAAGGTGTAAATGTAATAGGTGTAAATATTATACGTGTAACTGTTATAGGTGTAAATGTTATAGTTGTAAGTGTTATAGGTATAAGTGTTAGAGTTGTAAATGTTATTGGTGTAAATGTTATAGGTGTTAATGTTATTGGTGTAAATGTTATT
>NW_025121791.1:0-1059 GCF_004010195.1 Chiloscyllium plagiosum
CTCAGTCCCTGACACCAATATCCCCCAGTCTGATATAAACCAACCCACAGTCACTGACAACAATCTCATCCTGTCTGATATAAATCAACCCACAGTCCCTGACACCAATCTCCCCCTGTCTGATATAATCCAGCTCCACAGTCACTGACACCAATCTCCTCCTGTCTGATATAATCCAGCCCCACAGTCACTGTCGCCAATCTCGTCCTGTCTGATATAAACCAGCCCCACAGTCACTGACACCAATCTCCCCCCGTCTGATATAAACATGACCCACAGGAAATGACAACAATCTTCCCTGTCTGATATAAACTAAACCGCAGTCACTGACACTCATCTCCCTCTGTCTGATATAAACCAGACCCACAGTCACTGACACCAAACTCCCCCTGTCTGATCTAAACGAATCCATTGTCATTGACACCAATCCCCTAATGTCTGACATAAACCATCCCCACAGTCACAGACACAAATCTCCCCTTGTCTGATATAAACCAGACCCACACTCAGTGACACCAATCCCCTAATGTCTGACATAAACCATCCCCACATTCACTGACACCAATCTCCCCCTGTCTGATATAAAACAGAACCACAGTCGCTGATACCAACACCTGCTGTCTGACATAAACCATCCCCAGAGTCACTGACACCAATCTCCCCCTGTCTGATATAACCCAGACCCACAGTCACTGACACCAATCCCCTCCTGTCTGACATAAACTGGCCCCACGACACTGACACCAATCTCCCCTGTCTTGTTTAAACCAGCCCCACAGTCACTGACACCAATCTCCCCCTTTCGGATATAAACCAACCCACAGTCACTGACACCAATCTCCCCCTGTCTGATATAAACCAGACCCAGAGTCACTGACGTCAATCTCACACTGTCTGATATAGATCAGCCCCACAGACACTGACACCAATCTCCCCTTGTCTCATATAAACCAGAACCATAGTCACTGACACCAATCGCCCTCTGTCTGATATAAACCGACCCACCGTCACTAACTCCAATCTCCCCCCTGTCTGATATAAACCGACCCACAGTCACTG
>NW_025121792.1:0-1059 GCF_004010195.1 Chiloscyllium plagiosum
CATGCTAAATTACCCATAGTGGTCAGGGATGTGGAGGATAGGGTGGATTGGCCATGCTAAATTACCCCTCAGTGTTCAGGGATGTGTAGGTTAAGGTGGATTGGCCATGCTAAATTACCCCATAGTGTTCAGGGATGTGCAGGTGAGGTTGGATTGGCCGTGATAAATTACCCCATAGAGTTCAGTGATGTGCAGGTTAGGGTGGATTGGCCATGCTAAATTACCCCATAGTGTACAGGGAGGTGTAGGTTTGGGTGGATTGGCCATGCTAAATTATCCATTGTGCTCAGGGATGAGTAGGTTAGGGTGGATTGACCATGCTTCATGACCCCACAGTGTTCAGGGATCTGTAGGTTACGGTGGATTGGCCATGCTAAATTACCCCATAGTGTTCAGGGATGTGCAGGTGAGGTTGGATTGGCCGTGATAAATTACCCCATAGAGTTCAGTGATGTGCAGGTTAGGGTGGATTGGCCATGCTAAATTACCCCATAGTGTACAGGGAGGTGTAGGTTTGGGTGGATTGGCCATGCTAAATTATCCATTGTGCTCAGGGATGAGTAGGTTAGGGTGGATTGACCATGCTTCATGACCCCACAGTGTTCAGGGATCTGTAGGTTACGGTGGATTGGCCATGCTAAATTACCCCATAGTGTACAGGGAGGTGTAGGTTTGGGTGGATTGGCCATGCTAAATTACCCATCGTGTTCAGGGATGTTTAGGTTAGGATGGATTGGCCATGCTACATTTCCCATAGTGTTCAAGGATGTGTAGGTTATGGTGGCTTGGCCATGCTAAATTACCCCATAGTGTTCAGGGATGTGTAGGTTAGGGTGGATTGCCCATGTTAAATTACTCATAGTGCTCAGGGATGGTAGGTTAGGGTGGATTGACCATGCTAAATTACCCCATAGTGTTCAGGGATGTGTAGGTTAGGGTGGATTGGCCGTGCTAAATTACCCATAGTGTTCAGGGATTTGCAGGTTAGGGTGGATTGGCCGTGCTATATTACCCATAGTGTTCAGAGATGTGTAGGTTAGGGTGGATTGGCCATGCTAA
>NW_025121793.1:0-1059 GCF_004010195.1 Chiloscyllium plagiosum
TTACGTAAATAATGCAAAGTATTGGACCCAGCATCAATCCTTCTGTCACTCCATTGGTCGCAGGCCTCCAGTTTGAAAACCAACCCTCCCCCACCACACTCTGTCTTCTACCTTTGAGCCAGTTCTGTACCAATTGGCTAGTTCTCCCTGTATTCCGTGAGATCTAACCTTGCTAACCAGTCTCCCATCGAGAATCTTGTTGAACACCTTACTGAAGTCCACATAGATCACATCCACCGCTCTGCCCTCATCAATCCTCTATGTTCCTTCTTTAAAAATCTCAATCAAGTTTGTGAGACATGATTTCCAACTCACAAAGCAATGTTGACTATCCCTAATCAGTCCTTGCCTTTCCAAATACATGTACATCCTGTCCCTTACGATTCCCTCCAACAACTTGCCCACCGATGTCAGGCTCAACAGCCTATAGTTTCCTGGATTTTCTTTACTGCCTTCCTTCAATAGTAGCAACACGATAGCCAACCTCCAGTCTTCTGGTTCTTATGTCCTGTTTCTATAGATCTTTACCGGAATGGGTGAACACAGCTTCAAATTGCCAGGCTGGGAGATGTGAATTCCGTTGTGAATCTATTTGCCTGTTCTGTCTGTGTGCCTGACACTGACCTGGTGGTGCTCTGGTAGAAAGCGCTCTCCGTAACATCCAGATCTATGTTACTGACCAGAGCTCACCTCATCAAAACCTTCATTTGGAATGTTCTTTATTTTAATACTTTTAAATGGCAGTTTTGTGAGATGCAGGAATTGAGGAGTTGTCATTTTTGTAAGAATGAAACTTTTGTCATTGACCCTGACCCATGCAATGGGGATTTGTGGATTCTGTTGTTCTCTGCAGACTGTCACTCAGAGGATTGTGTCACCAGGGAATCTGAATGCAGATGGTCTTTGCCTGGTAGAATGTGAATTTACCAGTTTATGTCGGCTAGGACACAGTGTTGCTGGAGAATGTATAACTGTGTAAATACTTCACCGACTGGTTCAGGGATGACTGTATTGTGCTCTGAGCATCAGGAACTGGGAAACCTCATGCTGTTTGCATGT
>NW_025121794.1:0-1059 GCF_004010195.1 Chiloscyllium plagiosum
TTAGCTGCTTCGATGATGAAATGGTTGACCTACTAAGAATAGATAAGCAGGTTAGGACATTATTCAATAGAATCTTGATAAATAAGGGGTTATCTTATGTAAAAAAAGATTGAGGAGCTTGACAGGGTAGATGTTGACTAGATCTTCTCACACCAGTGAAATCTCAAACCAGGGGACATTACATTATGGAATATTTTTTTTTTTTTTAAAATGTAAAGATTTTTTTTTCTCTGTGAATGGCTATAATTTTCTAGCCCAAACAATTGTGAAAGTTAAATGTGGGAGGGGAATGGTTGAGTTACACTTTGGAGGGTCAGTGTGGCTTGTTGGTCTGAAGGGCCTGTTTCCACGCAGTAGGGAATCTATGATTCTATCTCAAATTATTTTAAAAGAGGGCAGATAGATTTTTTAAATATTGAGCAGTTGAGGGCTATGCGGATCAAGCATAAAAGAGGTGTTGAGGCCTGGGTTGGCCCAGCCATTATCTTATAGAATGGGGGAACAACTGAAGGCGATGAATCCACTACTCCTGCTCCGCTTCCTTGAGGCTTCATTTCATACTTTTTTGTCTCCAAAGAAGAGCTTGATATATTGTGTAAAGATCTCAGATGTTGTGAAGGAGTAAAAATGGGGTGCTTATGTATCGATTCAGATGGCATTGATTCAACAATCACAACTATGCAGTCATGAGTAGGAAGACAATTCCCTCCATGAATAAAGGAAATCTACTGCAGAGCTCACACAAAGGGAATCCTTCCCCTCAATAAACTCTCCCATCACATTACCCAACATATCAGCAAACGCAGGACGCAGTGCGCATGCTCTAGCCAACAAAGGGACCCCGGGTGATGTCAGCACCAGACCAATGAAAGGACGGTGGGCGGAACTGGAGGACCTGGCGGGAGGTTGGTCCAACCAATCAAAGTGAATGTAGGGCGGAACTAGACCACGTGATCACCTTCGCGTGCGGCGCAGAGTCACTGTAATGAATGCTCAGGAAGTTATGGAGCGAAAGGATGCGGTAAAAAGAAATAAACAGAGGAAAACGGGAGAAAAACT
>NW_025121795.1:0-1059 GCF_004010195.1 Chiloscyllium plagiosum
TGGAAATTGAGGTATGTTGCAGGGTGGTTGAGGCCACCATGACTGACTCAGGAAGTCATCGATAGCATAAAAACAAAAGAGAAAATATATAATGTGGCGAAGGGCAGTGGGTAATCAGAGCACTGGGAAACTTACAAAGACCCACAAAGGGCAATAACAAAACAAATGAGTAGGGAGAAGAATAAATGTACGCTAACTACTAATACAAAGGAAGACTGCAGTTGTTTCTTTATTCATATAAACGCAAAAGAGAGGTAGAAGTGGACAATAGGCCACTGGAAAATGACACTTGACAGTCAGTAGTGGGGAACAAGGACATATTTGAGGAACTGAAAAATTACATTGTGCCAGTCTTCACAGTGGAAGACATGAGTTATACCCAAACATACAAGAGAATGGGGGAACAGATGTGAGTCTAGTGGCAATCATTGAGAAAGTGCAAGAAACACTGAATGGCCTGAAGGTGGATAAATCATCTGGATCAGTTGGAGTACCTCCAGAGTTATAAGGTAGACAACTGAAGAAATAGTGGATACGTTAGTGGAGAACTTTCAGGAATCGGTAGAATCAGGAAGCGTGCTACAGGACCAAAATATCACAAACGTGACACCCCATTTTAAAAAGAAACCACACAAAAGCTGGAAAATTACACACCAACCAGCCGAATCTTGGTTGTGGATAAGGTCCTGGAATCTATTGCGTTGAAAGAAATTTCTGAATACTTGTAAGTGTCTGTCAAAATAACGCAAAGTCAGCATGGTTTCATCAAGGGGAAGACATGCTTGACAAATCTGGACGATTTTCTCTTTGAAGAAGTAACAAGGAAGGTAGACCAAGGAGAGCCAATGGGTGTTATGTGTCTGGACTTTATGAAGGCCTTTGATATTTGACGCACAGGAGGCTACTGAATAAGATAAGGGCCCATGATGTCAGTAGCAAGGCGCAGTGATTAGGCGCAGGACAGAATGCAGTGATTAGGAACAAAATAATCCTTCTCAAGATGGCACCTGGTGACAAGTGGCGTTTCTCAAGGCTGTGTTGGGACCACAACTTGTCATT
>NW_025121796.1:0-1059 GCF_004010195.1 Chiloscyllium plagiosum
TTTGTGTTGATGATGTCATTTCCTGTGCTGATGCCATTTCCTTTGGTTATGTCATTTCCAGTGTTTTTTTCTGTTCTCATGGGAGGTAAATCGGGTCCAAGTCAATCGGTTTGTTGATAGACTTCCGGATGGAATGCCATGCTTCTAGGAATTATCGTTCATGTGTCTGTTTGGCGTGTCCTGGACGGATGTGTTGTCCCAGTCGAAGTGGTGCCCTTTCTCATCTGTATGTAAGAATACTTGTGAGAGAGCGCCATGTCGTTTCGTGTCTAGTTGATGTTCATGTATTCTGGTGGCTGGTTTTCTGCCTGTTTGTCAAACATAATCTTTGTTACAGTCCTTGCACGGTATTTTGTAAATGACATTATTTTTGGTTTTTGTACGTATAGGGCCTTTCAAGTTCATTAACTGCAGTTTTAGTGTGTTAGTGGGTGCCAAGAGTAGTCTGGTAGTCATTTCAGATTTGTCTTTGACCTAGGGTTTCTGGACGCGTTTTGTCTGCTTGTTTGGGTTGTTGCTGAGAAATCGGCTGACTGTGCTCAATGGATACACATTCTTTTTTAATACACTGCATAGGTGGTTTTCCTCTACTCTGCGTTGTTCCTCTGTGCTGTACTGTGTGGTGACTCGTTGGAATAATGTTCTGATGCAGATTCGCTTGTGGATATCTGGGTGATTGCTTCTGTCGTTTAATATTTGGTACGTATATATTGTTTTCCTGTAGACGCTGGCTTGAACTGCAACTTTGAAGACGATCTGGATCTCCCTGCACACCAGGAACAGAAAGCAAAATTGCAGTTAAATAAATCAGTTAGAAAGACAAATGGTGTGTTGACCATCATTTCAAGGCGATTTCAGTTCAGCAGTAAGTGTGTGTTATTGCAGCTGTACAGGGCCTTGGTGAGACCAAATCTCGAACATTGTGTAATGTTATGTGCAATTTTGGTTTCCTTGCCTCAAAGAAGACCAACCGGACATGGGGGAGAGGGGCGAAGGATGACCAGAGTCTTCTCTTGGAGATTAGGCTTGTTCAAAGTTTGTGTGAAGATTTGTAGCTCG
>NW_025121797.1:0-1059 GCF_004010195.1 Chiloscyllium plagiosum
ATCATGGCCAATTCACCGAACATGTGCACTGTCACAAACCCACGAAGAGAGCTCGAATCTTCTGATTCTATTATAAAACAGATTGATTCTGCTGGATGCTTGATTGTATCGACATTCAGGACATTCTTCGAATGACTGTTTTGCTGTTACCACCATCGTATGTTGATTATTTGACAATGAAGTCAATTGTATTTTCATTATTTTTAATTATCAGCATTGCATTATATTCCGATAAAACCTGGCTTGATTCTCATCTCGGGGAAGAGAGTTTCGCAGACCTGGAGAGACCGTCTGTTCTGCTTCAGCTTGGTCAATTTCTTTTCTGCGATATCTCCCTTCTAATAAGCTACTTGTTAATTTAACTTCGCTCTGTGTTTTGTGATCTCCGCTTTATTCTTCTAATTTCCCCGAAGATTTGGTATAGTTTCGACAAACTATAATCTCCACAGGTAAGCGAACTTTGAGCTAACTTTAGTCCCATTCGGACCTGGTGGCCAACCCTGGCCCAGTGGGTCATAACTACTGCAAAAGTCTGGACGACTGAGGAGGGTCGGCACAATTCTAATCTACCTACTGCTTACAGTGTGGTCAGCGAATACACGCTCAATCATACTTTATTGCTTGACCTGTCAATCACTCACTGCTTGTGTGTCTTGTGAGTGCTCCCTCTGTCATTTCTCGAAAGCTGAAGTGCAGTATGAGCAGTCAAACCAGGACTTCCAGTACACCAGGGGGGCAAGGAAATCCACCCTCTGCTGGGAAGTGCTAGCTGTGGGAGATGGGCAATCCCAGCCACGCGGTGAGAAGGACCCAGGGCCTAAGTTGAACAACACGACGTGGAGGAGGCGTGTAAGTACGTGAACTTCAAAATAAATGTCGGAGATGCTCTTGTTGCACGTGGTTCACCGGCAAACAACGAGCTAAAAGACACGGGACAGTGGTTACTTTATCCTCTTTCCATACACATCGGTTTCTTTGAGATCACAGTGGGCGGCACGGTGGCACAGTGGTTAGCACTACTGCCTAACAGCGCCAGAGACCCGGGTTCAATTCCCGCCT
>NW_025121798.1:0-1059 GCF_004010195.1 Chiloscyllium plagiosum
AACTCGAGGACCTTAGATCTCGTTCTCTCGGATTAGCCTTTCTGGATAAGACCTTCAGCGAGGTTATTACACCAATCATGCCAGAAGAGAGCAGAAGAAAGCAGATGATGAGGAAGGCAGGTGCAAGAGACCCCGGGAGAAGTACCTGTCAGGAACAAGTTGAAGCTTTTGGAAACAGTAGAGACTGATGACACTGCCAGTTTGCAAGGCGGCCAGGTCTGTCAATCAAAAGTTGGCGCGGAGGCAGAGCGGAAGAGTCGGACATTGCACAGAGCTGTGGTAATAGGGGACTCCATCGTGAGAGGAACTGACCGGGGTTTTTGTGGCAGCAGGCGGGACTTAAGGATGGTGTGTTGCCTTCCTGGTGCCAGGGTGAAAGTCATCGCGGACAGACTGCAGGAAATCCTCAAGGACGAGGGTGAAGAGCCAGAGGTGGTGGTACATGTTGACACAAATGATGTCAGGAAGAAGAGGAGGAGCATACGACAGCAGGACTTCGGAGAACTCGGAAGAAGGCTGAAAAGCAGGATGTCCAAGGTGATTATCTCCGGTTTGCTTCCAGTTCCTCGGGCTGGTATGGTCAGAAACAGGGAGATAATGGACTTGAACGTGTGGTTGGGGAACTGGTGCAGGAAGCAAGGATTTAAATTCTTGGATCACTGGGATAACTGAGACGTGGCTTCAAGTGGACAGGGCCTGGGAAATGAATATTCAAGGCTACACGTGCTATCGCAAGGACAGACTGACAGGCAGAGGGGGTGAGGTGGCCTTGTTGGTAAGGGAGGATATTCAGTCCCTTGCGCGGGGGGACCTAGAGTCAGGGGATGTAGAGTCAGTGTGGATAGAGCTGCGAAATACTCTTGGGAGTCATCTGCAGGCCCCCAAACAGTAGTCTGGATGTCGGATGTAAGTTGAATCAGGAGCTGAAATTGGCCTGTCGTAAGGATGTTACTACAGTTGTTATGGGGGATTTTAACATGCAGGTATACTGGGAGAATCAGAATGATATTGGACCTCAAGAAAGATACTTTGTGGAGTGCCTCCGAGATGGATTCTTAG
>NW_025121799.1:0-1059 GCF_004010195.1 Chiloscyllium plagiosum
CAGAATGGGAGTGTGCAACGTTTTTGCTTTCAAGTGGTTTGGTGTCCACTGTACTCTTCCTCCACGACACTTGCCTGAGGTTCATCTGCAGTAACGTTTGCTGTGCAATTTTGTTTTCCTCCTTCTACTCTCCGAAAATGTTCTGCACTCGCCCCTTATTCTTTACCCTTTTTTTTATCTGATAAGGACACAGATCAACAAAGTCGTTTGTTTTGATTTTTCATTATCAGGACAATTAGCAAAAAATAATAGCACAAGATGTAAGTATGTATTTTACTGCAAGACAAGATAATTCGTTTGCCTGGCCAATTATTTGTAAATGGGAAGTGTTTTTTTTCCAGCAATATTCCAGTTCTGTCCGACAAAAGAACAATTTCTTGTCTTCGCTGTTTTTAAAAGTCACTGTGTGATATCATCGTGACTCTATTCAGCGTACCCTTTCAGTATCTGGAATATGAGAATGGCTATGACATTTCTTTTTAATTGAAGGCAACAACGCCTACTATCATTGAGGTGGTATTGTATGGCAGGACCTCGATGGGTAATTTCTCTGAATGAGAATAAGAATCAGAGAGTTAAAATCCATCCTTTTTTCCGACTTCCATGTTCCTAAATCCTTCTATTTGCACTCAAATGACCTGACAGCTATGTCATCCGTTAGCCAAAATCCTCTCCAGAAAGTGCAAAACAAAAAGTTTCAGTTCTCTTCGCTTGCATGCAAGACATTTACGCTCGCGTTTCTAAAGAAAACTAAATGCTTGACTAGATTAGGATATCGTTGTTTTGTCAATTGACCTCTTTTTGAATAGATTCTACATTTGTTGTTGGTGCATTAACTGTATTCACAGTTGTATTTTCTCACCAATATGGCAATGATAACAGGCATGCATGTGTTGTCACAAAGCTGTAAACCTTAATCAGTTCCTACAACCCTTGGTCAATTTGCTGAAAGCCAGCAAAGCTTCTTTTGATATACTCACTCTCTTTGTCAGTCACTGTCTGTCGCTGTCAAACACCCGTGCACAAAAATCACTTCCCACATCACTTTTTAACCATCTG
>NW_025121800.1:0-1059 GCF_004010195.1 Chiloscyllium plagiosum
ACGTGGTAAGGAGAGACAAGGGAACTATAGATCAGTGAGTCTGACATTGGTGGTGGGTAACATGTTGAGAGAGGATTCTGAGGGACTGGGTTTACATATATTTGGAAAGGCAAGGGCAGATTAGGGATAGTCAACATGGGGCATTGTGTGTGGGAAATCAGGTTCACTAACTTAATGGAGTTTTTGTAAGAGGTAACAAAGAGGATTGATGAAGGCAGAGTGGTGAACATGATCTATAAGTTCTTCGGTAAGGCGTTCAATAAAGTTCTGCATGGTAGATTGGTGAGCAAGATTAGGTCACATGGAACACAAGGGGAACTAGCCAATTGGATGCAGAAGGTTGGAGACAGAGGGTGGTGACAGCAAGTTGCTTCCTAGACTGGAGACCTGTGACCACCCGTGTGACATAGTGATCGATGCTGGTTCCACCACTTTTTGTCATTTATAAACATGATTTGGATGTGAACATGGGAGGGATAATTAGTAATTTTGCGATGACACCAAAATTGGAGGTGTAGTGGACAGCGGAGAAGGTTCCCTCAGAGTACAACAGACCTTCATCAGATGGGTTTCTGGGCTGGGGAATGTCAGCTAGAGTTTAATTTAGATAAATGTGTGGTGTTGCATTTTGGAAAGGCAACTCAGGATGGGACATGTGCAGTTAATGGTAAAGTACTGGGGAGTGTTGCTAAACAAAGAGACCTTGGAGTGCTGCTTCATAGATGTTTGAAAATGGAGTCATAGGTAGACAGGGGAGTGAAGAAGGTACTTCGAGATAGACTTAAGCTTCATTGTCACATGTACTCAAGTACAGGAGTACAGTGAAATGCGTGACAATGTCATCAAGCACGGTGCCATTTCAGGTACGAAGGTACCTAAGTACAAGACGTAGGAGCACGGAGAAACACAAAAACTGAGAAGGAAAGCATTCCTGTGTTTCTTTTATTGGACAGTGCATTGAATATAGGAGTTGGGACATCATGTTGTGGCTGTGAAGGACATTGGTTAGCCCACTATTGGAACGCGGCTTTCGAATCTGGTCTCCCTCCTATTGGAAGG
>NW_025121801.1:0-1059 GCF_004010195.1 Chiloscyllium plagiosum
CCGTAAGGGGGAGGTCAGTGATGTATCTGGATGAACAGTGACAGTAAGGGGGAGGTCAGGGATGTATCTGATGGACAGTGACAGTTAGGGGGAGCGAAGGGATGTATCTGGATGGACAGTGACAGTAAGGGGAAGCCATTGATGTATCTGATGGAGAGTAACAGTAAGGGGTAGGTCAGTGATGTATCTGGATGAACAGTGACAGTACGGGGGAGGTCAGTGATGTATCTGGATGGACAGTGACAGTAAGGGGGAGGTCAGTGATGTATCTGGATGTTCAGTGACAGTAAGGGGGAGGTTAGTGATGTACCTGATGGACAGTGACAGTAAGGGGAGGCCACTGATGTATCTGATGGACAGTGACAGTAAGGGGGTGGTCAGTGATGTATCTGGATGGACAGTAACAGTCAGGGGGAGGTCAGTGATGTATCTGGATGGACAGTGACAGTAAGGGGGAGGTCAGTGATGTCTCTGATGGAGAGGGACAGTACGGGGGAGTTCAGTGATGTATCTGGATGGACAGTGACCGTAAAGGGGAGGTCAGTGATGCATATGATGTACAGTGACAGTAAGAGGGAGGTCAGGGATGTATCTGATGGACAGTGACAGTAAGAGGGAGGTCAATGATGTATCTGATGGAGAGTAACAGTAAGGGGGAGGTCAGTGATTTATCTGGATGGACAGTGACAGTAATGGGGTGGTCAGTGATGTATCTGATGGACAGTGACAGTCAGGGGGAGGTCAGTGATGTATCTGGATGGACAGTGACAGTAAGGTTGATGTCAGTGATGTATCTGATGGAGAGGGACTGTAAGGGGGAGGTCAGTGATGTATCTGGATGGACAGTGACAGTAAAGGGGGAGGTCAGTGTTGTATATGATGTACAGTGACAGTAAGAGGGAGGTCAGGGATGTATCTGATGGAGAGTAACTGTAAGGGGGAGGTCAGTGATGTAACTGGATGGACAGTGACAGTAAGGTGGAAGTCAGTGATGTATCTGGATGGACAGTGACAGTATGGTGGAGGTCAGTGATGTATCTGATGGACAGTGAAAGTAAA
>NW_025121802.1:0-1059 GCF_004010195.1 Chiloscyllium plagiosum
ACTTTCCTGCACTTTACAACATTTCTCTGAGTTGCTGTTTCCTGCCCGTGTTCTCCCATTTAAATATACTCTGTTCCAAGTCTGCATGCTTTAAGCACCCCACACCAATTCTCGAATTCAATATTGCCGTGAAACAATTCTCATGTTCATTGATACCCAAACCAACTTCTCCCAGTGTGGGGAACGCCACTCTGACTCTCTGAGATAGTGGTGCCATACCCCGATTCGCTGTTAAAGTTCCACTGTGCAAATATTCCATTTTGTGGTTCGTGCAACAATTGTCCCAAATACAGCTTCACTTCCGTGCTCCATTCTACCATTTTCGAATCCTGCACGAATCTTCTTTTCGTCAGCAACTGCACCTCCACCACATTTAATATTATTCAGCACCAGTTCTGCCACGTCTTCCACCAATTCTCCACTTTCGTGACATGGGCACCAACTCTCCCATTATTGATGCCCTGCGTCAATTGTCCCATTGCGTTGTTTCCTGATACACTTCCTCCACGTATGGATTCCCTGCTCCAAAGGTTTTTTTTTTCATTTCTTGGTGGGCGGACTCGAATTTCGACTTTACTGCTGCTTGCAAAATTTTCGTTCTCAATGATTCCATGCCCCTATTCTTCCAATTAGAGGTGTTCTGCTCAAATTCTTTAATGCACTGGCAATTTGTACTAATTTCCCAATGTAATGGCACTGTGCAACAATTGTCCCATTTACTGATAACCAACAATTCTCCCACTGCCTGACACCCTGTCACCCTGACGCCTGTCGTGGAAATTTAATCGACTCGAATCAACTGCTAGCAAGAGCAAAGGAAAGGCTTTATTCAAAGTTTGTGCGAAGATTTGTAGCTCGGGTGCTCGTTGTTGTGGTTCTGTTCGCCGAGCTGGAAGTTTTTGTTACAAACGTTTCGTCCCCTGGCTAGGCGACATCATCAGTGCTTGGGAGCCTCCTGCGAAGCGCTTCTTTGATGTTTCCTCCGGTGTTTATAGTGGTCTGTCCCTGTCGCTTGCGGTTGTCAGGTTCAGCTGTCCGCTGTAGTGGTTGGTATATTGG
>NW_025121803.1:0-1059 GCF_004010195.1 Chiloscyllium plagiosum
CTCCCTCCCGCAATCACATACCTCCTTTAAGTCCGCCCCTCCCATTTCCCTTACAATTACTTTCACATTGACCCCGTGCAGTTGGTGTTGCTGTTGTCCACTCACTGTTGCTGTGTGACCATGCCCAACGCTCACCATCGGGATCTTCAAACTAGTTGATCCATTTGGATACCGCGGTTGTGAGATCACTCCTCATGTCGCAGCTTTTACTGACATGGACCAGAGATTATTGAAACATCAGGCTCAGGAAAAGGGCACAGGGCAGCATTGAGGAAAATAAACTTTATTCAAAAAACACCAGTTTTTTTGTCGAATTGCGCATCATTTATTTCATAGAACATAGAAAATAGAACATAGAAGAATACAGCGCGGTACAGGCCCTTTGGCCCTATATGTTGCGCCGATCCAAGCCCACCTAACCTACACTCGCCCACTATCCTCCATATGCCTATCCAATGCCCGCTTAAATGCCCATAAAGAGGGAGAGTCCACCACTGCTACTGGCAGGGCATTCCATGAACTCACGACACGCTGAGTAATGAACCTACACCTAACATCTGTCCTATACCTACCAACCCTTAACTTAAAGCTATGTCCCCTCGTAATAGCTGACTCCATACGTGGAAAAAGGTTCTCACGGTCAACCCTATCTAAACCCTTAATCATATTCAACACCTCTATCAAGTCACCCCAAAAACCTTCTTTTCTCCAATGAAAACAACCTCAAGTGCCTCAGCCTTTCCTCATACGATCTTCCTAACATACCAGGCAACATTCTGGTATACCTCCTCTGCACCCGTTCCAGTGCCTTCACATCCTTCCTATAGTATGGCGACCAAAACTTCACACAATGCTCCAGGTGCGGCTGCACCAGAGTCTTATACAACTGCAACATGATCTCAGGACTCCGGAACTCAATTCCTCTACCAATAAAAGCCAGTACGCCATATGCCTTCTTCACCGCACTATTTCCTTGGGTGGCAACTTTCAAAGATCTGTGTACATGGAGACCAAGATCTCTCTGCTCATCCACACTACCAAGTATCCGACTATTAGCCC
>NW_025121804.1:0-1059 GCF_004010195.1 Chiloscyllium plagiosum
TGTGGCCTTATTTTGACAGAGGAGGAGTTCCAGGTTAGATCCGCCATTGGGGGTGTGGGAAAGGAATTTGTCATGGCTGGCAACCGGGTATTTGAATTGGGATGGGTGCGCATAACATGGATGCTTCTGAAACAGTCACCAAGTTGCGCTCGGCCTTTCAGGGAGCAACACCTGCTACCACAGCTCACCTCGCAGTGGCCTTACCTGACCCATGGCGACTTAATTTCAGTTTTGTTCGGCATGGGGGCAACAGGAAACCCAGTATTTAGAAGTATTGTTACATTATGCAAACACTGCTGCAGTTCAGGATCTGGCCAAAAACGAACCTGACCAGGAGTTTGTTCTGGACTAAGAAGAAACCCAAGCTAGTCAGCTCTCTCGACCATTGGACTCTGCAATGTCTCCTCCCTGGACAAAAAGTTGGACTTTATCCTACTGTGGCAGAGACTGCTGCGTCTTTGTTTTCATGGAAACATAGCTTAGCGACAGAGGACCAGACATTTACATCCAGCTAGATCGTCTTGCCTTGTTTCTTGCCGTCCATAGTGCAGCTCTGTCCAGGAAGGCTCGAGGTGGGAGTCTGCGTGTCTACATCAACACGAAATGGTGCAAAGGTTCTGTCCAAGTCTACAGTTACTGCTCATCACTGGTGCAGTTGGTGATTATTGGATGTAGACCATTTTATTTGTCATGAGAATTCACTGCTGTCCTTATAGTTGGGGTGCACCTCTACATTACTTGCAGTGTTAATGCTCAGGAGGCATTCTGTCAACTGCATGAAGGTATTAGCAGACAGCATAGTGCACACCCTGATGTGACTCTTTATTGTTGCTGAAGATTTTAACGATGCAAATCTCAAAGCTGTGCTTCCTGGGTGGCACCGTGGCACAGTGGTTAGTCCTACTGCCTCACAGCGCTAAAGACCTGGATTCAATTCCCGCCTCGGGCTACTATCCGTGTGGCATTTGCACGTTCGCTGTTTCGGCGTGGGTTTCCTCGAGCCCCTCCGGTTTCCTCCCACGTTATAAAGATGTGCAGGTTAGGTAAATTGGCCATGCG
>NW_025121805.1:0-1059 GCF_004010195.1 Chiloscyllium plagiosum
TCACAACATACTCTTCAACCCACCTCATATGCAATTACGGAATTTTTTTTTCACAGCTTCAGCAGTCACTTAGTTAACGCAGTTTAGATACAACTTAAAACCATTCAATAAGACTGCGGTATCCACAATACTTGCCTATATAATTTCCAGATCATATAATGCTCAGATTTTCTGCTACGGTTTTGGTTTCGATATATAACACACTAATATTTGCTTTTCCTTGCTATCTGTAAACTCTACATAAACTGACTCTGTGGAACCTGAGGGGCAGGTGTGTGTCGTTATTAGTGATAGACCTGGACAAAACATTCAGGGAGGCTCACCTCGACGCTGAGATGATCTGAAGAAATGTCCCACAATACTGGACAAGCAACAATATCCTCCTCGCTCTGCTAGGATAAGAGTTACCATATACTCTCTGCTCCCTCACACTCACTGTATATCTGTTATAGCACCTAACCCCGAACAAGGTTCACGCTTTGTCTCCAACTAAGGCTCAGGCACTACCACTCTCACTGTTGAATTCAGCAATTAATAATACTATATGGATTCAATACTGTCGACTGACTCATTCCAGACACCTCACAACTCCCCCCACCTATACGAGCACAAACAACTGGGTCACCCATCCCCACTCTCCCTCCATCCCTTTCTCCCATTCCAGGAGAAACAGCCTGGAATAGGATATAAAGGGCCAAGCCGGGTAGTGGAGTACCCGATATCCGTTGCCTCACTCTCCTCCCCCCACCATGTGGCGAGAGCTCTTAAAGAGCTGGAGAGGACCAGGACGCCTCGTGTGGAGAATCTGAAACATCCACATCCTACTGAGCAGTTAAGGAGCAATGTTCAGTGAAAGACAATTCTCAGTTTAAACCCACTGGCAGTTCCAACAACAGTCCGTTCACTTGCAAAAAAAAAGCAGATAACTCACTGCGCAGAGACGCAGACACAGAAATACACAGACGAACACACACAATACTTACAAGGAGATAGGTATACATGCATACACGTATAAATACACAAATTCATATACAGTCACATACAAATCTATATAAATAC
>NW_025121806.1:0-1059 GCF_004010195.1 Chiloscyllium plagiosum
CGTGCGCGTGTCCCTCCCTCTCTGCGTGTGCGTACGTGTCCCTCCCTCGCTCTGTGTGCATGTCCCTCCCTCGCTCTGCGTATGTGTGCGTGTCCCTCTCTCGCTCTGTGTGTGTGTGTCCCTCCCACGCTGTGTGTGAACGTGTCCCTCCCTCGCTGTGTGTGAGCGTGTCCCCCCCTCGCTGTGTGTGTGTGTGTGTCCCTCCCTCTATCTGCGTGCGCGTGTCCATCTCTGCGTGTGCGTGCGTGTCCCTCCCTCGCTCTGTGTGCGTGTCCCTCCCTCGCTCTGCGTGCGCGTGTCCCTCCCTCGCTCTGCGTGCGCGTGTCCCTCCCTCGCTCAACGTGCGCGTGTTCCTCCATCGCTCTGCGTGCGCGTGTCCCTCCCTCGCTCTGCGTGCGCGTGTTCCTCCATCGCTCTGCGTGCGCGTGTCCCTCCCTCGCTGTGCGTGCGCGTGTCCCTCCCTCGCTGTGCGTGCGCGTGTCCCTCCCTCGCTCTGCGTGCGCGTGTCGCTCCCTCGCTCTGCGTGCGCGTGTCCCTCCCTCGCTCTGCGTGCGCGTGTCCCTCCAACGCTCTGCGTGCGCGTTTCCCTCCCTCGCTGTGCGTGCGCGTGTCCCTCCCTCGCTGTGCGTGCGCGTGTCCCTCCCTCGCTGTGTGTGTGTCCCTCCCTCGCTGTGTGTGTGTGTCCCTCCCTCGCTGTGTGTGAGCGTGTCCCCCCTCGCTGTGTGTGTGTGTGTCCCTCCCTCGCTCTGCGTGCGTGTGTCCCTCTCTGCGTGTGCGTGCGTGTCCCTCCCTCGCTCTGTGTGCGTGTCCCTCCCTCGCTTTGCGTGTGTGTGCGTGTCCCTCCCTCGCTCTGCGTGTGTGCGTGTCCCTCCCTCGCTCTGCGTGTGTGTGCCTGTCCCTCCCTCGCTCTGTGTGTGTGTGTCCCACGCTCGCTCTGTGTGTGTGTGTGTCCCTCCCTCGCTGTGTGTGTGTGTGTCCCTCCCTCGCTGTGTGTGTGCGTGTCCCTCCCTCGATCTGTGTGCGCGGCCCTCCCTCGCTCTGCGTGTGTGTGCGTGTCCC
>NW_025121807.1:0-1059 GCF_004010195.1 Chiloscyllium plagiosum
AAAAACTGATAGAATCAGAGTTAATGGAAATATGGACAATGCAGACCGAAACGATCTGGCCAATTGAGTCTGCTCAGTGCCGCCGAAGAGACGCACACTCCCCCACCATTTCTTTCTAAGAAATGTGTTCAAAAGCTCAGCGGGTCAGGCAGCATCGGTGGAGAGAAATCAGAGTGAACATTGAGAATCGAAAGCAGTTCCAAGGAATGATCTGTTGACCCCAAATGGTCATTCTGTTTTCCCTGAGCTGCAATTCCTACTTTTTTCTCTGATTTTGTCTTTGATTATACCGTCCATTCAGGTTTTGTTTGCCATCTACCTGAAGTGCACACCTTTGCACGGCGAGAAGGAATCGGAGCAGCCAGAGGAAACCCACACGGAAGAGAGAGAAATGGAGCGTGCAACTTCCACACAGTCAGTCACATAAGTCTGGAATCGAATGCGGGTTTCTGGCCTCTTAGCCCTCCCAAGCTGCAAGCGCCCGTCCCGGATGCAAATTGAACCCAACCTCACGCAGTGAAAGGCAGTGGTAATACCTTGGATTTCTATGCAAAAAGAAGCCGATGTATCAGTACTGGAAATCAATAATCGATTAACTGTCCGAACTCTGTTTTTAAATCACTTGACCGACAGTCTTGTACGTCTTGTCATCAAAAATTCACATCTGAATACTTCTGAATGTTATGAGGTTTTCTGCCTCTCCAACATTTGCATGCACTGAGTTCCAGATTTCAACCACCCGCCGTTTCAAAACTTTTGATTGCGCATTCACTCAAAATTTTCCTCCTCTGTGCTTAAATCGATTACTCGTAAGTGATCTCTCCATTATTGCAAAACGTTTATATCAGTGTACGCCATCCATATCCCTGATTATTTTGTATATCTGAATCATGTCTCCTCTTGATCTCTACTGCTCTAAGTCTATCCAGTCTATCCAAGCTCTTCTACCCAGACAATATCCTGGTAAATCACCCCTGCGTCATTTCCAGTGCGAATGTGATTGCAAAACTGTACACAATAGTCGATATAGAGCCGAATGAGCAAGTGAAATAAATGATG
>NW_025121808.1:0-1059 GCF_004010195.1 Chiloscyllium plagiosum
GGGTGTGCAGTGGTAGTTTAGTACACTGACTACAACACTGCTGAAACCAGACGCCAACTCGAAGTCACCTCCTCCTACCGCCCCCTTGAACATGACCCCAACTCTCACCACGAAACCATCATTTCCCAGACCACACAGAACCTCATCGCCTCAGGAAATCTCCAAATCACAGCTTCCAAACTCATAGTCCGGGAACTCCACACTGCCCGGTTATACCTCCTTCCCAAGATCTACAAACTTGAGCACTCTGGCCGACCCTTTGTCTCAGCAAGCTCCTGCCCCATCGAACTCGTCTCCACCAACTTTGACACTGTCATATACCCCCAATCCCGGAACTTCCCATATACGTTCGAGACACCACCCACGCCCTTCACCTCCTCCAAGACATCTGTTTCCCAGGCCCCCAACGCCTCATCTTCACCATGGATATCCAATCCCTCTGCACGTCTATTCACAACGACCACAGCCTCCACCCCTCCGTATCTTGTTCTCACGAAATCCCCAACAATACCCTTCCACTGACACTCTCATTCGTTTGGCTGAACTGGTGCACACCTTAACAATTTCTCCTTCAAATCCTCCCACTTACTCAAGTCCAAAGGGATAGCCATGGGACCCCGTATGAGCCCCAACCAAGCCTGTCTCTTTGTTGGCTACGTAGAACCGTCCATCTTCCATAATTACACCACTCCACACCTCTTCCTTCACAATATTGATGACTGTGTTGGCGCCACCTCGTGCTCCCGCGAGGAAGCTGAGCAATTCATCAACTTTACCAACACATTCCATCCTGGACTATCTCTGACACCTTCCGCCCCTTCCTGGACCTCTCCATGTCTATTAATGAAGATCGAATTGACGCTGACATTTTTACAAACCCACCGACTCGCACAGCTACCTGGATTACACCTCTTCCCCCTCTACCTCCTGCAAAAATGCCACCCCGTATTCCCAAATCCTCCGCCTCCGCCATATCTGCTCCCATGAGGTTCAGTCGCACTATTGAACACACCAGATGGCCTCCTTCTTTGGAGAGCGCAATTTCCCTTCCCACGTAGT
>NW_025121809.1:0-1059 GCF_004010195.1 Chiloscyllium plagiosum
TGTGGAGATTATTATTAATGTGTGTACCCACGAAGCATTTGCACCCGACTTTGCAAAGTTGAATGAAAATTTTGGACAGACTCCTCCGTGTCTTTGTTCCTGGGAAGGGAAATAAAAGTGCCGGAGATGGGGCTTGACAGCCGCATATCTCGCACAATTGGGGGCTCCTCCGGGATGAAATAATTATTGCCGGGGGGGGGGGGGCAAGTCTCTTCGGCTCACGGATCAAGCCTGATCATAACAAAGACGCGTCTAGTATATATTTATACTTCTCAGTGATCAGCTTGGTCTGTCGGCCGTCGGCCAAGAGAGGATGTGACCCGGCTCATTTAAAAATAATGTTGAATCCTGGAAAAGGAACACACGGACGAGTGTTGGGACGACCGGTTAGTGACTATACACGGGGGTACACACATTTAAACAGGCCAGACAACTCCGTGCACGGATCAAGGTAAGAGATTTTTTTTTGTTCTTCCTTGTTGGCCGCGTGGTTTTGACGGTCATCTGTGAAAACGTTTTAGGCGTTTAAGACCAGGACCGAAGATAGACCATGGGAAATCAGACTTCTAGATTTACTAAGGAGAAGTCAGGGAAGACTGCAAATGGGAAAGAAATACCCCCCGATAGTCCATTAGGTCGGAAGTTTAGTCTATGGACGGACAGTAGTAGAACAAAGGACTTAAAGAAAGAGACCATGATAAAATATTGTTGTTTTATATGGACCAAAGAACCTATCCGCGCCCCCTCGGTAGTTTGGCCCGAGTATGGGTCTGATGAAGACTGGGTGTGTCAAATCCTAAATGTATATGTTAACAGAAGACAACCGTTTGACCCAGAAGAGAGCAAATATGCCGCTGCCTGGTTGGCGGGCGATAGCGAGAGTCCCACGCGTCTCTATCATCTGATTCCTCAAACAGACCCGAGGAAGCCCCAGAAGTCTTGGGACATCCTCACCGACGGTTTGCCACCGTCTGCCCCCCCCCCCGTGTATACCACCCGCGCACGACCAGGCGCACGACCAGGCGTACGACCAGGCGCACGACCAGGCGTCCAGCGCGG
>NW_025121810.1:0-1059 GCF_004010195.1 Chiloscyllium plagiosum
TTATCTTAGCCTGCTGGACAAACTTTCCTCATTTCTGAAGAAGGGATTATGCCCAAAACGTCAATTCTCCTGTTCCCTGGATGCTGCCTGACCTGCTGCGCTTTTCCAGCAACACATTTTCCAGCTCTGATCTCCAGCATCTGCAGACCTCACTTTCTCCTATAAGACAGCATTAATGAGGGAGCATCAAGTTTCATGCAGTTTGCGGTAGATTTGATTTTGTTCAATGTTCCAGCAACCTCTACATTTCTAAACATCTTTAAAACCTTATCCATTAATTTATCTGTTTACTAACATTCAGCTTAGTTATAATAGGATTGTAATATTGCTGGTACTTTAGTAATTTATATATTTTGAGCATTTCATTAAACAGCTACAGACAATAGACAATAGGTGCAGGAGTAGGCCATTCTGCCCTTCGAGCCTGCACCACCATTCATTATGATCATGGCTGATCATCCTTAATCAGTATCCTGTTCCTGCCTTATCTCCATAACCCTTGAATCCACTATCTTTGAGAGCTCTATCCAACTCTTTCTTAAACGAATCCAGAGACTGGGCCTCCACTGCCTTCTGGGGCAGAGCATTCCACACACCCACCACTCTCTGGGTGAAGAAGTTTCTCCTCAACTTGTCCTAAATTGCCTACCACTTATTTTTAAGCTGTGTCCTCTGGTTCGGGACTCACCCATCAGCGGAAGCATGCTTACTGCCTCCAGAGTGTCCAATCCTTTAATAATCTTATACGTCTCAATCAGATCCCCTCTCAGTCTTCTAATCTAAAGGGTATACAAGCCCAGTCGCTCCAGTCTTTCAGTGTAAGGTAATCCCGCCATTCCAGGAATTGACCTCGTGAACCTACGCTGCACTCCCTCAATAGCCAGAATGTCTTTCCTCAAATTTGGAGACCAGAACTGCACACAATATTCCAGGTGCGGTCTCACCAGGGCCCTGCATAGGTGCAGAAGAACCTCTTTGCTTCTATACTTAATCCCTCTTGTTATGAAGGCCAGCATGCTATTAGCCTTTCTTCACTACCTGCTGTATCTGCATGCTTGC
>NW_025121811.1:0-1059 GCF_004010195.1 Chiloscyllium plagiosum
TTACCTTGCATGTCTCTATTAACTCTACCCAGTTGATCGATATTCTGCTGAACCTTTTAACATTCTTCCCTATTATTCACAATTCCCCTAACTATTCCTAATCACTATATACCTTTCGAAACGTGGTCTGTAAGATTACAAATCAGGCTGCTGACATATACATCTTTATTATTGACGTAAATGTCAAACGGAATTCGCAGAATTGATACTTCTGAAGCACCACTGGCCACAGAGCTCCAATCAGAAATACATCCCTTCACATCCATCTGCATGCTATTAACAGGAAAATATTGCATCCAATTTGCCAATCCTCGTGGATTGCATGGATTGTGATTTGATTTTCTAGGCCAAACTAATATTAGCAAATGCTTTAGTAAAGTCCATGTCTGCAACATACATAACCTTACCCTCAATATTTATCTTTGCCACTTCGTTTGGTTTCCGTTGTGTGAGAATCTTGAACAAGGAGGCAGGAAATTACAGTTGGGATTACCAGATCTGCCATGATTTCGTTGAATGGCGGAACATACTCGATGGGCCAAATGGTCTAATTCCACTTTTCCATCTCATTGGCTAAACAAAATCACTTTTTAACTCAAACAATGACATAATACTGTGATTTTGTCTGCTCACAAAGCAGCTTTGCAATCAGACAATTTGATATTTCTCATTACACAACATTTCATCATGAATACGCCACTCCCTTGATTGTTCCTTGACACGTTATAACAGAAAACTATGTCTTCCACAAACAAGTTTCTATCCATGAAATCCCGATATTCAATATTTATCCTGTCGGGATTGAGACTACTGTCACACACAGTAACTGTACTCCCTTTGTTGCAAGCACATTCAGTTTCCTGTCTGTAACCATATTTACATTACTATCACGCTCTGGTGTGCAGAAACAAATTCCTGCTCATGGTTGCTGCCCCTTGTGGCATCTCAATTCGACCCAAAAATGACTCGAAACCCTGACAACCTTTGAATGTTCACCTCCCAGCCAATGTCATTCTGACCCATAATTCCATAATGACATTTCAAACATGTCTGATCACT
>NW_025121812.1:0-1059 GCF_004010195.1 Chiloscyllium plagiosum
GTGTATGTTGTAGTGTACAGCTGTCCCGGTGTACGTTGTAGTGAACATCTGTCCTGGTGTATGTTGTATTGAACAGCTGTCCTGGTGTATATTGTACAGAACAGCTGTCCTGGTGTATATTGTAGTGAACAGCTGTCCCGGTATATGTTGTAGACAACTGCTGTCCTGGTGTACGTTGTAGAGAACAGCTGTCCTGGTGTATGTTGTCGAGAACAGCTGTCCCTTTGTATATTGTAGTGAACAGCAGTCCCGGTGTATGTTGTAGAGAACAGCTGTCCCCGTGTATGTTGTAGAGAACAGCTGTCCTGATGTATATTGTAGTGAACAGCAGTCCCGGTGTATGTTGTAGACAACTGCTGTCCTGGTGTACGTTGTAGAGAACAGCTGTCCTGGTGTATGTTGTCGAGAACAGCTGTCCCTTTGTATATTGTAGTGAACAGCAGTCCCGGTGTATGTTGTAGAGAACAGCTGTCCCCGTGTATGTTGTAGAGAACAGCTGTCCTGATGTATATTGTAGTGAACAGCAGTCCCGGTGTATGTTGTAGAGAACAGCTGTCCCGGTGTATATTGTAGTGAACAGCTGTCCGGTGTATATTGTACTGAACAGCTGTCCCAGTGTATATTGTGGTGAACAGCTGTCCGGTGTATATTGTAGAAAACAGTTGTCCCGGTGTATATTGTATAGAGCAGCTGAACCGGTGTATATTGTAGTGAACAGCTGTCCCAGTGTATATTGTAGTGAACAGCTGTCCGGTGTATATTGTAGTGAACAGCTGTCCCGGTGTATATTGTGGTGAACAGCTGTCCTGGTGTATATTGTAGAGAAGAGCTGCCCCAAGTTTATTGCAGAGAACAGCTGTCCCAGCGTATATTGTGGTGAACAGCTGTCCTGGTGTATATCATAGTGAACAGCTGTCCCGGTGTATGTTGTAGTGAACATCTGGCCTAGTGTATATTGTTGAGAACAGCTGTCCCATTGTATATCGTAGTGAACAGCTGTCCCGGTGAATGTTGTAGAGAACAGTAGTCCCAGTGTATATTGTAGTGAACAGCTGTCCC
>NW_025121813.1:0-1059 GCF_004010195.1 Chiloscyllium plagiosum
TGTATTGTTCTAGTATCTTTTCAGTCTGCCATGTTGAGGGGTGACTGGCACTCTTGAGAGACTATTGCCAGAAAATGTGCTTGTAACAGGAATTAATGATGAGACAAAAAGTGCTCAGTTATGTAAAGTAAGGCTAAAGAGTGCCGAGAAGTGTAGATAATGTGTGGTAGGAATATTGGACAAATTCTTAGCTCCAGGAATAAATTTTGTCCTTGTAAATGATATAGCTGATTAATCGGCAAGCGTTTCACTCTAGTTGAAAAGCCAGTGGAAATGCAAGCAACTGAAGACCTGGAGAATGGTTATCTTGGAATTGTCCCTGATTGAATGATCACAAGATTACAGATGCACTGGTTGAAGCAGGATATAGGCGCAGATAAGGAAGCTAACGTAGAGTTATCCAAAAGTTGTTTTTGATCAGTTAAGTGGAACAGAGAAGGAGCAAGTAGGAAAACATGCAAGTATTTTTAGCTCTGCTCAGCGCATTGATTAGCAGCAGAAAGATAAGGAGTTACATCAGTTATATCAAAATGCATTTAGCAAGAAAGAGTGATTGCATTCCTGTGTGTTATTGTTTAACAAATGATGCGTTAATGCGGAGATCAGCATACATTGAAGCAGAGGTGAAAATGTGTTGCTGGAAAAGCGCAGCCGGTCAGGCAGCATCCAAGGATCAGGAGAATCGACGTTTCGGGCATGAGCCCTTCTTCCGAAACGCTTGGCAACTGAAAGAGCGATTAATATTCTAACCTATTGAACTTCCAGTTCAAGACTCAACTGAAAACTGCTCAGCTCAGCTAAAAGAGCTGACCACTCCCCAATCATTATACAGGCCACTTCTAAAGCATAACTACTTTGGCCTGACGTTTCATCTGTTTACATATAAATAAAATGCCTCTGTAAATCCTTTTCGTGTCTGTACAAAACCAGACTGATCGGAGCCCGTCCCGTTTATTACCCTTCCGAAAACATCAAGGACAGAGTCTCCTTGAGCCAATGAACAGCTTTTAGCAAATAAAAGGATTTGTATGTGACAGAGAAGACAGGATAATGTCCTGT
>NW_025121814.1:0-1059 GCF_004010195.1 Chiloscyllium plagiosum
AAGTGCATAAGATCCTGAACGATTTGAGAAGGAGGATGTGGAAAGGATGTTTCACTTGTGGGTCATTCCTGAACCAGAGGGAACGGCTTTAAAATTGGGTTTCTGCTTTCAGGACAGAGTTGACGAGATTTGTTTCCTCTCAGAAGGCTGTGCAACTTTGGAACTCTCTGCCGCAGAAGGTGGGTGCACTGAGTATTTTAAGACACAGGTTGATAGATTCTCGTTAAGGGGCGTTGGGGGAAGATGGAATGCAAATCACGAACAGATCAGGCCTGGTCTTATTGAATGGTGGAGCAGGCTCGTGGGGATGAATGGTCACCTTCTGATTCTCTCTCCAATGATCACAGGACTGAGAGCTTTGTTTAAAATACATTCACTGGATGTAGTTACCACTGGCTAGGGCAGCATTTATTACCCAGACAGCAGGTAAGAGTCAACCACATTGCTGTGGGTCAGTAGTCACGTGTAGGCCAGACCAGGTAACAATGGCAGCTTCCTTCCCTAAAGGACATCAGTGAACCCAGGTGGGTTTTTCCTGACAATCGACGATAATTCACGGTCATCAATAGCCTCATATTTCTAGATTTACACTGAATTCAAGATTAGATTAGATTACATTACAGTGTGGAAACAGGCCCTTCGGCCCAACAAGTCCACACCGACCCGCCGAAGCGCAACCCACCCATACATTTACCCCTTACCTAACACTATGGGCAATTTTAGCATGGCCAATTCACCTGACCTGCACATCTTTGTGACTGTGGGAGGAAACCGGAGCACCCGGAGGAAACCCACGCAGACACGGGGAGAACGTGCAAACTCCACACAGTTGGTCGCCTGAGGCAGGAATTGAACCCGGGTCTCCGGCGCTGTGAAGCAGCAGTGCTAACCACTGTGCCACCGTGCCGCCCATCAAATTCCACATCTGCCGTGGTAGGATTTGAATCAGGGTCCCCAGAATAATAACGGTTCAGCAATGATACCATGAGGCTGTTACCTATCTACAAAGGGAGAGTTTTAAGTTTAGAAACCAAAATCTTGATTAAACAAGTGGATGTT
>NW_025121815.1:0-1059 GCF_004010195.1 Chiloscyllium plagiosum
TACAGAGAGTCAGACTGCCCTCCCCCTCCAGCCAAATTGGGGAGATATCCTGGAGTCCCACAGTTCACATCAATCAAAAAAACACATTAGCTGGCAGGTAGCCCATTGATGGGATCTTGCTGTGTGCAATTGTTGGTGCACTTTCTACATCACAACTGACTGCACTGCAAAACAAAAACCCATTGGACACGGAGTATTCCGGAATGTCATGCTGTCTGATTTCTCCTCTCCCATACACCAGCCCACCCTGGATCCCCCATTCCCTCAATCCTCAACTCAGCTCCGAATTCCAATTCTTCCAAACACAAGAGTTCAATCCACATTCGACGTGGATATTGTTGCATTTTCTCCATCTGCACCTTTTCTTAATCCACCAGAAGCTGTTTACCAGCTGCGAGGGGCTTACAATATGATTCTGAACTCATAGACTGAAATTGCTTAATGTGAGTCATAGCAACATGAAATGCACGTACATCCCATAATATTCATCACCACATTCATCACCACAGATGGAGGGGAAAACTCATCTATCACACTTAGAACTTCACTCGTCATTCATTTATTCAGAGCAACAGAGTTTAGTGTTCGAATTAACTTAAACATTCTACAATGAGAGAAAGACAAACCGATTAATTACTAAATTTTCACCAGCTTATTAAAATATCAAAGCCTGCTTCGACTCTCTCTTTCACTCATTCTCAGAAATGTGAGCATGAACAGCTCTTCTCTGCTGACACTGGCTAAAATGAGCTGGCTTCCTACCCCTTCAGAGGGCAGTTCTGCGTTGGCCAGTGGGTGTGGAACTGGACTGGAAAAGTAGCCCAGGATCAGGAGAGGGGCTCCTCTCTCTCTGCATGAATGTAGTGGTTGAAACAACTAGATTACTGAGACCAGCTTCTCATCTCATTCCAACGGTCCATGCTAGGGTGTGCTGTTCGATTATTAACGATGCAGGAACGTACAGATCACGTCTGCTTGTCATGTAACATCCCATTTTGCTGGATACTCAGCATTTCAGCCCTTCCTAACCAGATTCTGGATTAGTGGTGCTGGAAGAGC
>NW_025121816.1:0-1059 GCF_004010195.1 Chiloscyllium plagiosum
TGTACTAGCTTGGATAGAGGATGGGTTAACCAACAGAAAGCAGAGAGTTGGGATCAATAGATGTTTCTCTGGTTGGAGATCAGTGGTGAGCGGGGTGCTGCAGGGGTTGGTATTGGGCCTGCAACTGTTTGTGACACATATATAAATGATTTGGAAGAGGAGACCGAGTGTAACATATCCAAGTTTGCTGATGACACTCAATTGAATGGAAAGGCAAACTGTGCAGAGAAAGTAGAGGGTCTGAGAGAGATTTAGATTGGTTAAGTGAGTGTGGTAGACAAACAGGAGGCTGGAAGAACACAGCAAGCCAGGCAGCATCAGGAAATGGAGAAGTCAACTTTTCTGCTGCAACCCTTTTTTAGGATCTGATTACACCCAAAACGTCCACTTCTCCATTCCTGACCCTGCCGGGCTTGTTGTGTTCTTCCAGCCTCCTGCTTGTCTACCTTGGAATCCAGCATCTGCAGTTTTTTCTTTCTGTTACTGGGTTAAGTCAGTGAGCAAGGATCTGGCAGGTGAAGTACAACGTTGGTAAATGTGAGGTTACCCACATTGGAAGTAAAAATAGTAGACCAGAGTATTATTTAAATGGTGTAAGATTGCATGCTGTTGTGCAGAGAGACTGAGGAGTGCTCATACATAAATCGCTAAAGGTTGATTTGCAGGTAATCAGGAAGTCAAATGGAATATTGGCTTTCATTGCTGGGAGGATTGAATTTAAGAGCAGGGAGGTTCTGCTGCAACTGTACAAGGTGTTGGTCAGGCTGCACCTGGAATGTTATGCACAGTTCTGGTCTCCTTACTTGGCTTTGGAGGCGGTACAGATGAGGTTCACCAGGTTAATTCTGGAGGTGAGGACATTACCCTATGAAGAAAGGTAGAGCCGCCTGGGACAGTACTCACTAGAATTTAGAAGAATGAGAGGGGATCTTATAGAAACAATGCTGGTGAATGAGACTCGGACTCGGGGACATGGCCTCAAAATTAGGTGGAGTAGATTTAGGATGTTAAAAACCACAAAGCACCAGGTTATAGGCCAACAGGTTTAATTGGAAGCAC
>NW_025121817.1:0-1059 GCF_004010195.1 Chiloscyllium plagiosum
ATACCTCAGATCATGCTCCCTCAGTACCTCAGAAAGTACTCCCTCAGTACTTCAGATAGTGCTCCCTCAATAACTCAGATAGTGCTCCCTCAATGCCTCAGATAGTGCTTCCTCAGTACCTCAGATACTGCTCTCTCAATGCCTCTGGAAGTGCTCCTTCAGTACTTCAGAAAGAGCTTCCTCAGTACATAAGATAGTGCTCCCTCAATAACTCAGATAGTTCTCCCTCAATGCCTCAGATAGTTCTCCCTCACTACCTCAGATTGTACTCTCTTAATACCTCGGAAAGTGCTCCCTCAATACCTCAGATAGTGCTCCCGCAGTACCTCAGAAAGTGCTCTCTCAATATCTCAAAAAGTGCTCCCTCTGTACCTCAGATAGTGATCACTCAGTACCTCGGAAACTGCACCCTCAATATCTCAAAAAGCGCTCCCTCAGCACCTCAGATAGAGCTCCCTCAATACCTCAGAATATGCTCCCTCTGTAACTCAGAAAGTGCTCCCTCAATACCTCAGATACTGCTACCTCAAAACACAGAAATTGCTCCCTCAAGACTTCCCTCAGTTCGTACTCCCTCAATACCTCAGATAGTGCTTCCTCATTACATCAGATAGTATTCCCTCAATGCCTCAGATAGTGCTCCCTCAGTACCTCAGAAAGTGCTCCCTCAGTACCTCAGAAAATGCTCTCTCAATGCCTCTGAAAGTGTTATCTCAATACCTCAGATAGTGCTCTCTCAATGCCTCAGATAGTGCTTCCTCAGTACATCAGATAGTGCTTCCTCAATAACTCAGATAGTACACCCTTAAGACCTCAGAAAGAGCTCCCTCAATACCTCAGAAAGTGCTTCCTCAATATCTCAAAAAGTGCTCCCTCAGTTCCTCAGTTAGTACTCCCTCAATACCTCAGATAGTGCTCCCTTAGTACCTCAGGTAGTGCTTCCTCAAAACCCAGAAAGTGCTCCCCCAATAACTCAGTTAGTACTCCCTCAATACCTCAGATCGTGCTCCCTCAGTACCTCAGAAGGTGCTCCCTCAGTACCTCAGATCGTGCTCCCTC
>NW_025121818.1:0-1059 GCF_004010195.1 Chiloscyllium plagiosum
TCCTCTCTGTTGTGTGTTAGTTTGGCCAATTTTTCTTTTAGTGCCGTTCTTTTGCGGTGTGTGGTCCTGTTCTGTCCTATGGTGATGGCCTGTTTGGTCCGGGTCCATTCCTGATTGGTTTTTGAAATTAATGATTTTTGGTGCATAATTTCTTGTCTATATTTGTGTTGTCTGTGTACGTCTGTAATCATTACCTGGATCATCCTGAATCCGTTCTGTCTGGCTGTGTCCCTGGCTTGTGGGTTGTTGACTGGTGGTCTGTATCTGACACATGGTGGAAGGATTCGATTCTTTCGGCATTCGTGCAGGAACTGGAGTTGTTCGTTTGTGGCACTCAGGTGGTTGGCACATGATTCCCATTTCCTGGCTTGTCTTAGCGTCTCTCGCCCGTAGGTGTTCAAAGTTTGGGCCAGACTACTGCGACCACTAGGACTCATAGCACACAAACCAACAGCCACTCTCGGACAACAACTCACCAGGACGAAGGACCCGATAACCAGCATGAGCAAAACCAATGTGTAGTGTACAAAATCCCATGCAAGGACTGCACAAAACATTACATAGGGCAAACAGGACGACAGCTAACAATCCGCATCCATGAACACTAACTAGCCACGAAACGACATGACCAGCTGTCCTTAGTAGCCCCACACTCAGATGACAAACAACATGAGTTCGACTGGGACAACACTACTATTATAGGACAAGCCAAACAGAGAACAGCCAGGGAATTCCTAGAGGCATGGCACTCATCCACAGATTCAAATCAAGAAGCACATCAACCTGGACCCAATATACCGGCCACTGCAGCGGACAGCTGGAGCTGACAACCGGAAGCGACAGATACAAATCACTATAAATGCTGGAGGAAAGATCACAGAAGCGCTTCACAGAAGGCTCCTAAGCACTGAGGATGCCACCTAGACAGGGGACGAAATGTCTGCAACACAAATTCCCAGCTCGGCGAACAGAACCACAACAGTGTCCTTAAGGAGGGAATTCCAGGATTTTGTCTCCGTGACAGTAAAGGAACAGAAATATATTTCCAAGTCAGGATGG
>NW_025121819.1:0-1059 GCF_004010195.1 Chiloscyllium plagiosum
ATTTTCCCAGCTTCCATCGGATCTGAGGAAGGGCCGCTGGACAGATTTCTGTTCCCAGATGCTGCCAGACCTGCTGAGCTTTCCCAACACCTTCTGCTTGTTGTTCCTGATTGACACCATCCATACACCTTCTGGGTGTGATTCAGACAGGGGGAGGATACCACCACTGACCTCACAACGGGGTCCAGCTGATTGATGGCAGCTTCGGACCAATAGGAAAAGGTGGTAACACTGGTGGACCAAGTGGTACCAGCTGGTCATCCAAACAATGGGAGTGAATGAGGGGCGTGGCCAGTAGGATGACACGTCACCAGTAACTCAGCCGATGCAGTGCCACGTGACTCGGCAGTTGGTGAATGTGGGAGACGCAAACAGGGAAGGGGAGAGTGGCCTCAGAGACAGGGAGATAATGAGTCACTTTAGACTGGGAAATTTTAATTACACTCTATGTGGTTCGTAAGTCTGAATTAGAAACTCTTAATCCTGCGTTTGCAGCAGATGGGATAATGGCTGCGGCCCTCAGGCGGTGAAAGGTTCTGGGATATGGCCGCCATTGTTATTGGGGGTAAGGTACAGTGAAGCGCATGTGCATGTCCCCTTCCGATGATGGGTGGGGGGAGGCGTGCAACTTGAAGAGAGGCATTTACACATCAAGCACATACCAAGAAAAAAGTATGTCTTCATATTCTTCCTGTACTGACTGAGAGTTCTGTTTTGTGAATTCATTTCATAGGATATTAAATCAGAATAATTGAGGCTGGGATCTCAAAAGCAAGTTTTTACAGTGAATGGAGTCATCAGGATCTGAATATCATTGGCATTTAACTGTGGAAGGAGAAAGGTTTGTCTGTTCTGTTTGTGGGAAGATATCTCCAATATTCTTGTTAAGCAGAAAGATGTACAAATTCGTGGTTGGATCACCCTTTGGGTGTGTGCTCTGTTCTGGGCCCTGCAGCTGAGGAAGGAGATATTGGCCTGCGGGGGAGCACAGACTTATCCAAATTACACCTTGTCTCTTTGTAAGAACTCTCAGATTTCGACCCAATCACCCACTTCATG
>NW_025121820.1:0-1059 GCF_004010195.1 Chiloscyllium plagiosum
TATTTTTAAAATTTGCCTTACTCTAATTAAGAAATTTAAATTTTGTGGAAGACCTGTGCCTTTCCATAACTATTTTAAAACTGATCGTTTTATGATCACTGCTCCCAAAGTGTTCCCTGACTAACACTAAGTCACTTGGTCTGTCTTATTTCCCAAGAGAAATTCGGTTTTGATCCTTCGCTAGTTGGAACATTTATATCTTAACAAAGGAAATTTTCTTGCAAAAGGATATTTTCACCATCAAAACTTTTTAACACTCTGGCAATCTGAATCAATGTTTAGAAAATATAAATCCCTTACTATTCCAAACTTATCATTCTTATATATATTTAGGATCTCTCTATATATTTGCTTCTCAATTGCCCTCTGACTATTGGGGAGCCGATAGTACAATCCCATGACGGTGATCATCCCTTTCTTATTTCTAACTTCAACTCATATATTTTCATGAAATGGTCCCTCAGAAATATTTCCTCAAATTACAGTCATAATATTTTCTTTAATCAAAAATGCAACACTCCTCCTCTCTTGCCTCTCTTTATATCCTTCCGAGAAAACCCTAAAACTGCCAGTCTTTCCTATTCCTCAAGAGAAAGTGAGGACTGCAGACGCTGGAGATCAAAACGTATGGTGCTGGAAAAGCACAGCCGGTTAGGCAGAGCCAACATTTCGAGTATAAGCTCTTCACCAGGAATGGAAGGATAGCCCAAGCGGGGCTGAGACATAAATGGGAGGGGTCTGGCAATGTGATAGGTAGATTGAGGAGGGTGGAACAGATAGGTGGGAAGGAAGATAGACCGGTAGGGCAGTTCAAGAGGGTGGTGCCTGATTGGATGTTTGGCTCTGTGATAAGGAGGGGGGAGGTGAAATGAAGAAGCTGGTGGAATCTACATTGATCCCATGTCGTTGGATGGTCCCAAGGCGGAAGATAATGTATTCTTCCTCCGGATGTTGGGTGGTTGGAGTTTGGCGGTGGAGGAGGTTCAGTACTGGCATGTCCTTGGCAGAGTTGGGCGGTTGGGGAGGTAAAGTGTTTGCCAAACTCTAACCACCTGGAGG
>NW_025121821.1:0-1059 GCF_004010195.1 Chiloscyllium plagiosum
ATGGGAATCAGATTTATGCATCTTTACAGGAAACAAATTTGACAATCAGGAATTAGCAAGCGAAACTTACCAATAATGCCAACAATCGCTAACATAGGGTAAAAAATATGACGTGTAATCTGATTGCACATGAAATCCGATGAGCCTCAGTGATCCAAGGTCGATCCACAAAGAGCCATTGAAGAACCATCATCCAACCCATTGCTCTCAAGTACCAATCTATTGCAGCAACAGTCTATTCCATTGTTATTTGATTCTTACCTCGCCTATCCCTCTCTCTCACAATTATCAGTTGGAGGTGGATTCGAGCTTGCCAGTCATATGATGTCAAAATTACATCAAAAGCGAAGACTTTTTAAGTCAAGGTGTGCACTTCCCAAGATTATGGATAGGATCCATGGAGACTAACATTATTCACAACCTCTGAAGAAACATGTTCAGTTAACACTATTCGATATAAATCTGTAGAGCTGAGAATAAGAAGGGGATGCTGACCGTCTTGCCATTGCACTCTAAGTCCCAAAATAATCAACGATAATTAGAGGAACAAATATGCAGCGAGACTCAGGAGACTTTCAGGAGCAATCGGATTTTCAGAGTTGGGGGTATCAAATTTTCTAACTACGTTGGAGTCAAATTTGTTAAGTGCTTCAAGGAAGGTATCCTGAAGCTGTATATACTGCGTCCTACACGGGAGGGAACAAAATTCGTCAACTTATTGGGGACTATGACAGGACAGGTGACACAGGTGTCAGTGAGGGAGCACTTTGGTATCAGTGACCACAGTTCTATTAATTTTAGAATTTTTAAGGCTACGGTCAAATCTGGTCCACGGGTTCAAGGTATAAGTTGGAACAACGCGAATTTTGGAGAAATTGCACACGAGTCTGCAGCGGTAAATTGGATTAGGTTGTTCGCAGGCAAAGATATTAGGTTAGATTAAATTAGATTACTTACAGAGTAGACACAGGCCCTTCGGCCTAACAAGTCCACACTGAACTTCTTAAAACCAAACCACGCAGACCCATTCCGCTTCACTGGGACAACACTACCATTATA
>NW_025121822.1:0-1059 GCF_004010195.1 Chiloscyllium plagiosum
TTGTTTGTTTACTTGAACAGAATATTCTTTGTTCTAAAATCCTTTACTGTCACAGAGAGAATAGGGCCCCTCAAAGATCAGCAAAGCGGCCTTTGTGTTGAGCTACAGAAAATGGAGGAGATACTAAATGAATATTTTGCCTCAGTATTTATTGTGGAAAAGGATATGGAAGGTGGAGACTGCAGGGAAATAAATGGTGACATTTGCAGAATGTCCATATTAAACAGGAGGAAGTTCTGGATGTCTTTAAATGGGTAAATGTGGATAACTCTCCAGGACCTGTTCAGGTGTACCTTAGAACTCGGTGGGAAGCAAGGGAAGTGATTGCTGGCCTCTTGCTGAGATATTTGTATCATCGTTAGCCACAGGTGAGGTGCCAGAAGACTGGAGGTTGGCTAACATGGTGCCACTGTTTAAGAAGAGTGGTAAGGACAAGCCAGGGAACTATAGACCAGTAAGCCAGACGTTGGTGTTGGTCAGATGTTGGAGAGAATCCTGAGGGACATCATGTCCATATATTTGGAAAGGCAAGGACTGCTTAGGGATAGTCAACATGGCCTTATGTGTGGGAAATCATGCCTCACAAGTTTGATTGAGTTTTTTGAGGAAGTAACAAAGAGGATTGAAGAAGGCAGAGCGATAGATGTGATCTATGTGGACTTCAGTTAGGCGTTCGACAAGGTTCCCCATGGGAGATTGATTAGCAAGGTTAGATCTCATACAATATAGGGAGAACGAGCCATTTGGATACAGAACTGGCTCAAAAGTAGAAGACAGAGGGTGGTGGTGGAGGGTTGTTTTTCAGACTAGAGCCCTGCGACCAGTGGAGTGCCACAAGGATCAGAGCTAGGTCCTCTACTTTTTGTCATTTCAAGAAGGCGTTTGATATGCTTTCCCTTATTGGACAGAGTGTTGAGTACAGGGGTTGGGAGGTCATGTTGCGGCTGTACAGGACATTGGTTGGGCCACTGTTGGAATATTGTGTGCAATTCTGGTCTCCTTCCTCTCGGGTAGATGTTGTGTAAATTGAAAGGGTTCAAAAAAGATTTACAAGGATGT
>NW_025121823.1:0-1059 GCF_004010195.1 Chiloscyllium plagiosum
GGGTCCCAGGTTCAATGCCAGCCTTGGATGGCTGTCTGTATGGAGTTGGCACATTCTCCTCGTGTCTGTGTTGGTTTCCTCTGGGTGCTCCGGTTTCTTCCCACAGTCCAAAGATGTGCATGTCAGGTGAATTGGCCATGCTAACCTGCCTGTATTGTTAGCTGCATTAGTCAGAGGGAAATGGGTCTAGGTGGTTTATTCTTCGTAGGATCGGTGTGAACTTATTGGGCCTGTTTGCACATTCTGGGGAATTGAATCATCTCCTGATTGTCCCCAGCCTTAATTTAAAGCATCCACTTTTACTTCTTTTAAAAATGAAGCATCCAGTCTTAATAGTCGGTATCATGGGGATGAGTGACTTGTGCCATCCTAACCGGGTCCCATCCCAGGGACTACAGTGATGTTAATGAAGCATACCTCTAACTGCAAGACCAAACCGGCCAGATTTGCTCAGGATATCCAGTATATCCGTATCCGTGTGATACAGATGTAAGTGCAGTAAAATTCTAAGAGTAGCCTGAATACGAATGGCTTGTGTTGCAAGACTGGAAGATACGCTTATCTGTCTGATGGAAGTGACAAACAATTGAACAATAATCAAGAAGCTCAATTATATTTATTTACCCGATGCTTTTGCAGTGATTTCTGTCTGGAGTCACTGACATGATCCAGCCCAATAGTACAAACCAGTCCAGGAATTTCCAGTCGCAAATGAGGTGAGCAATAGTTTTCTATTGGGATGGCCAGAACCGGACTGAACCATGATGCAAGTTACAGGTAAAACAAATTATATTCAGCGTTCCCGTGGGCCCAAAGGGTTGATTGGAACCAGGATACCCACTGGGGGAGGAACCTATCTCATGTACCTACCCGATTATCACTGCTGGACAATCTCTTCCTGAGGGGACCCTGAAAATGGGGACAGGTAGGCCACAGCATTTCACCTGTGAGACTGGTAAAAAAAAACCATCAAAAACCCCAGGGGCAAATGCTTGGTTCTTGCTTTAGCTGTTGAAATGTGGCCAATGGGGAGTAATGTGTCTTTAATGTTGTCTCGGA
>NW_025121824.1:0-1059 GCF_004010195.1 Chiloscyllium plagiosum
AAACAAACAGAGGGCTCAGGATTAGTCCTGCTCCATATGCTTCACATCCGCCAATTTCCCCGACCAGCTCACCGCAGCTGGGCAAAGAGGTCTGCAGCACAGAAAATGCCCTTCGGGCCATCAAGTCTGCACCAGTCGAAGACTGGCCCCTGACTGTTTTCATCTCGTTTTCCAACGGTTGGCTCGTAGCTTCAACAAAGTTGGGATGGAATTGTTCAACTCATAGTGTCTCAACTTTCTCTGGGGATTTCTGCGTGTTGTACCCTGAAAGGCAGTGGGTTGCGGATTGCCACCATTCCCAACCTGTCTGGAATGTCTTTTTTCCCTTCTCCTGTGGTTTGTATGTGAAAGAAGAAGATAGGGTGTAATCTCCCTTTTTGTTTGTTGATATTACTGAATCACAACCGGTAGGATTCCAGGCTGTGAGGGGAAGGCCAAATGAATTTCAAGCCCATGGCCTTAAACACGCATCGACCAGTACAGAAACACACTTTCCAGGTGTCTCTCAATGTTGGGCTGAGGAAGAGTGAATCAATGTCGGTTTGTTTGAATCCAATCACTTCACAGTTTGCAAAAGCGTTAGATTTTGATGCATGGTGGGTCTGGTTGTATATCCTGATAGATGGAACGGACATTCATTTAACACCAAGAACAGGAATTGCAAGAGAAACTCTGCATCTATGCAGAGAAAATCAGAGACAACATTTCAAAACTTCATCAGAACTCGGTAATCTCCCACAGGTACTGCCAAACCCGTTAGATTCGACAGCAGGTTCTGTTTTTGCTTCAGATTCCAAGAATCCACAGTTCGTTACATGAACCACTAAAGCAATGCAGAAACTTCTTTGTGGTTCCTCACACGAAAGGGTTCCGTTTGGAGAACATTTTCACGACCCCACTCGACACACGAAACTGTGCAGCATCTAAAACAGATGCAGCAAGAATAACCATCGCTGTCGTCCTGGGGGCACCTGAACCAGGAACCTTTCATTTAACAGCAGAATGCGCTGAAACTTCTAACCTAAGACCTTGCACGATCCTCTAAAGCAGCCTGTGACT
>NW_025121825.1:0-1059 GCF_004010195.1 Chiloscyllium plagiosum
TAACTCTTACAAGCTTTTCCAACACCTTACCCACAGCCGAAGTAAAGTTCACTGGATTATAATTAGCAGAACTGTCCCTACTCCCCTTCTTAATAGTGGGCGGCACGGTGGCACAGTGGTTAGCACTGCTGCCTCACAGCGCCAGAGACCCGGGTTCAATTCCCGACTCAGGCGACTGACTGTGTGGAGTTTGCACATTCTCCCCGTGTCTGCGTGGGTTTCCTCCGGGTGCTCCGGTTTCCTCCCACAATCCAAAAAATGTGCGGGTCAGGTGAATTGGCCATGCTAAATTGCCCGTAGTGTTAGGTTAAAGGGGTAAATGTAGGGGTATGGGTGGGTTGCGCTTCGGCGGGTCGGTGTGGACTTGTTGGGCCAAAGGGCCTGTTTCCACACTGTAAGTAATCTAATCTAATCTAATCTAAATAAAGGAAGAACATTTGCTGTCCTCCAGTCTTCTAGCACTACTCCTGTCGACAATGATGACACAAAGATCGAAGCCAAAGTCTCTACAATCTACTCCTTGGCTTCCCAGAGAATCTGAGTATAAATCCCATTCAGCCCAGGGGTCTTATCTATTCAGATCTTCCAAAATTGCTAAAAGCTCCTCTTTGTCAACTCAATCCCATCTAATCTAGTACCCTGTATCTCCCTGTATCTCCCATTGCCCTTTTCCAATGTGAATGCTGACGAAAGGCATTCATTAAATGCTTCCCTATGTCCTCAGATTCCACACACAACTTTCCACTATCATCTTTGTTTGGCCCTAAGCTTACTCTAGTCATTCTTTTATACTTGATTTACCTATAGAAGGCCTTAGAGTTTTCCTTGATCCTACCCACCAACAACTTCTCACATCCACTCCTGGCTCTTCTTAACCCTCTCTTTAGATCTTTTTTGGCTAACATATAACGCTCAAGCCACCTAACTGAGCCTTCACACCTCATCCTCACATAAGCCTTCTTCTTCCTCTTGACAAGGGCTTCAGTACAGCATAGTACAAGTGCTTCATCCCTAGATGTTGTGCCGAACTTTTATTCTACTCTAAGATCAAACTAACCT
>NW_025121826.1:0-1059 GCF_004010195.1 Chiloscyllium plagiosum
TTCACACTGTAATCTAATCTAATCTAATCTAAACAGTTAGCAAGATAAAATGGTGGCATGTTGAGATAACATGATTTTCTGAAAGAGAAATCATGTTTAACTAAACATTTAGTGTACTTTGAGGAAATATCAAACAAAGTGGATAAAGGGGAACCTGTTGTTGTGGCCTTATTGGATTTCCATAAGGCATTTGTTATGGTACCACATTAAAGGTTACTTCAGAAGATGGGACAGCAAGGTGGCTCAGTGGTTAGCACTGCTGCTTCTAGGATTACTGTATAGATCAGTGCTTGTGTGATTGCGGAACACGAAGTGCACAGAGATCTTGGTGTCCTGGTACATGAATCATCACACAACTCAAAGTTTGAGAGAAGATTTGTAGCTCAGGTGCTCGTTGTTGTGGTTCTGTTCGCCGAGCTGGAAATTTCTGGTGCAGACGTTTCGTCCCCTGTCTAGGTGACATTCTCAGTGCTTGGGAGCCTCCTGTGAAGCGCTTCTGTGATCTTTCCTCCAGCATTTGTAGTGGTTTGAATCTGCCGCTTCCGGTTGTCAGTTCCAGCTGTCCGTGGTTGGTATATAGGATCCAGATCGATGTGCTTATTAGAAGATTTGTAGCTCGGGTGCTCGTTGTTGTGGTTCTGTTCGCCGAGCTGGGAATTTGTGCTTGCAGACGTTTCGTCCCCAATATACCGATCATTGCAACGGACAGCTGGAACTGACAACCGGAAGCGGCAGATTCAAACCACTACAAATGCCGGAGGAAAGATCACAGAAGCGCTTCACAGGAGGCTCCCAAGCACTCAGGATGTCACCTAGACAGGGGACGAAACATCTGCAACACAAATTCCCGGCTCAGCGAACAGAATCATCACACAACTAGCATGCAGTATCGCAAATAATTAGGATGGCAGATGTAATGTTGGTATTTATTGCAAGGGAAATAGAACATAAAGGTAGAAAGGTTTTACTACATCTGTACAGAGCTTTTGAGACTGGATCTAAAGTACAGTCTTGGTGTTCTTATTTGAAAAAGGTAGAAAAGCAGTTCAGAGAAATTTC
>NW_025121827.1:0-1059 GCF_004010195.1 Chiloscyllium plagiosum
CCGTTTCCCAGCATTTGGCCCCAATCCCTCTAACCCCATCCTATCCAGAAACTCATCCAATTATCTTTGCAATTTTCTGAGTGCAATAGCCTCCTCCACTTCCTCTGGTAACTCATTCCATACACGCACAACCTTCTGTGTGGGAAATGTGCCTCAGGTCCTTTGTCAATTTCAGCCCACTCACCTGAAACCGATGCTCTCGAGTTTTCAACTCTCACCAACTTGGGTAAAACACGTAAATACTCAGTTTACAACCCTTCCTTAAGGTCATATCGCAGCCGTTACGCTGCAGGGAAAGTCGTCCCAGCCTATTCCACCTCGCCCTACGGTCCAAACATTGACGACATCCTTGTCTATATTTTGGCAACAATTTCACGTGTCTTTTTTTTACGTTTTCAAGATGTCAATTACGCTGGACAACAACGAGCTATTGGAAACCAAAAGGTGAAACGTAGAATGGCTTCAACCTTCAGTGCTGGATGCCACTGAGTGGCAGCACAGCCGGTTGCAGCTTGTTTCTGTAGGGGAGTGGCCATCGCGTTTGCCTCACACGCATAAGGTCCCCAGTTCGAAACTGGGCAGAAACTGCTTTGTTCTTTAACTGCAGCCTTTAAAATGGACAAGAACGGAGCTTTCTTGCTTACTTTCCCATCTGCAAACCTGCCTTCGAATTTGCTTGAACAAATCTGCTCTCGTAGAGAAATGTAATGCCCTACCATTTAATTACTGTGCAAAGCATTGTAAAGTTTTTCTGCAACCTGATTCTGATCATATGCCATTCTGTTTGAGAGTGTAGTTACCGCGTTCTGATCCTTCCACGAGTATTATAATGGCAGTGACTTGATAATTAATGCTGTCTTTTGAAGATTTAAAATGATTCAATATTTCATAATCACTCTGCTGTGATGTTGATTGGATATTTATTCAGTTCAGTAAACTGAGGAATAAAACATAGTACCTAGCTTTATGGATTGATGAAAAATGAGCCATTCAGTGATTATTGAGCTAAATTCTTCTTTTTTAAACTTAAAAATGTATGTAGTACAAGAATTGTGAATT
>NW_025121828.1:0-1059 GCF_004010195.1 Chiloscyllium plagiosum
GACCAATCACGCACTAGACCTCAATTCAGGGACACAGGAGGAGACCCTTCAGTACCTAGAAACTGTTGTGGAGAAATATGTGAAGACTCTTCAGCCCCATAAACTGAAACTTTAGGAACACCATCTGATAATTCACCTTAGAAGCTTGTATCCCAAAGGCCTGAATATCGACTTCACCACCTTCAAAATCCCTCCATCGCTAGCCTTATCCGTTGTCCCTGCTCCCTGACCTGACCTACCCTGTCCATCTTCCCACTCACATATTTGCTTCATCTATCCAACTGACCAATCGTAAGAACCCCCTTCCTGCATCCAAATATTACCATTCCTCCTACCCTTTCCCGATCTGCACACCGCACTCTCTGCATCCTTCTGGGTTCCTTTCACCTCCCCAGCCCTGACATTGTGTCTTGGCCAGAAATGTAGACTTTCCTGTTGCTCTGATGCTGTCATACCTGCTGTGCCTTTCCAGTTTCACATCTATTGAGTGCCGAGTTTCACGTTGTGACCTACACAGCAACTTTGGATTTTTGATTTTCATAGATTTCTAAAAACATTATTTACTGGCACGCTGTTCCCACAACTTAACTACAAGGACTAGGTAACACATTGTTTGACATGTCTGCTTCTGTCTGCTTCGAACCGATTTCCTTTGGTTCAACCACACTTGTAAGTAACTCCTCTTATGCTACAGCTCATTCATACTATTTCCAGCATACTCAATAGCTTCCTTGCTTTTATACTCTGTATGTCTATTAATAAACCCAATGATCCACTGAGCTTTCTTAATGAAAGTTTCCACTTGCCCGGCCACCTATCATTTCCTGTCTTCTGTATGCCTCTCTCCTTAAGCAAGGGGGTTATATTTACCAGTACTCCCTCACTCCAGTGATTACTGTAAGATAGGCAGCAATGCCTCCACAATTTCCTTAGCATTCTCAGAACTCCATCTGATCGGGATCATTTATCATCTTCAGATCTTCCAACCTCCCCAGAACCTTCTCTGTCGTGGTGGTCACGGCACAAAACCTGCCCCTTGACTCTCTAGAAGTTCTGGCA
>NW_025121829.1:0-1059 GCF_004010195.1 Chiloscyllium plagiosum
CCATGACTTTCACCACATATAACCTGATGAGGTCCTTTGTCACCCCACTACAAAATGTGCCGATGAGACCGAGAAATTACGGTGGTGGGTTATTATACTGCTGTGCTCCGCATTCACGGATTCAAGTCACACTCTGGTTGCTGACTTCACAATCCGCGACAGCAGTTTTTCTTTGCACCTCACACTCTGGTATACACTGGATTGAGAATCTTGTTCTTGCCGTTCACTGCACGGGAGATTCACGAATAATCGACACCACATTAAAGTCGAAATGAAGAGTGAGAGCAGTCATTCTATTCAATTGTACAGTAAATTGCTGTAATGAGAAGGAACGCATTTTTCTTTACGCCCCACATTCCATCTTGTCTTTCTATGAATTTACATTGAAAGAAAGAAAAACTAATAAAATAGTTCGGGAGAACAGGTTTATCCAGTGGGGTTGGACATGAGTATATTAACCTAACACTTCACACAATGACCTGGTCAGTACTTCCATCAGTCACTCGGAATTAGAACCGCAGGAAACTTCTCCAATGAAATGAACCCTTCATTCTTTCACAAATTTCTGATGTGTGTGAATCGTACAACGATCCATCATCCAGCGTGATCACTGACTTGCCAACTGTATAAGGTCCACCAACTTTCTTCAGCAATCCCAGCTTCTGTACACAGCCACCTGTGCTGTGCCCAGTGTCATTTGTTTACCCCAGGTCACAGCACATTTCTTCTTCCTGAGTTTATGTGTCTTGTTCCAGATCTGTCTGATCTGTTTAATAAACGTTTACTATCACGTCATCCCATCCCCTCACAATTCTGCACTTATGAATAAAATAAGGCGTTAGAGCAAATGTTAAACAACTGGAAGTTTGTCACTCAGCCCATGGAGTCTGCCCCACCATTCAACGAACTCATGATTAATCTGATCATCTTTGACTCCTTTCTACTTAGTTACTTCAACAAATTTTCATCATCTTTTTGACTAACTATCTGGCACAGTTTGAAAACTGTGATTTCCTGAAGAAGGGGTCATGCCCAAAACGTCGATTCTCCTGCGCCTTG
>NW_025121830.1:0-1059 GCF_004010195.1 Chiloscyllium plagiosum
GAAAGTCGATGCAGTGGATGCATCAGGAGTCCTGATACGAGAGAGCTTAACCGCACCACTATTGTGCGGAACCAGTAATGGTGAAACATTCCAATTCTCATTCCTGTTGTTGGAAATCTGTCCTTTAAATCAGATGGCTCGCGATCAAATTGTGAGATTGGGGTCGGGTTGTGCAGTACCCTGACAGGCTTGCAGGTAATACGAAAAGAAGATTTACCAGCGCAAGCTGTAAATTATGACTCACGACCAAGATGCATGTCTGTGAGTGGCGATTAAGCCAGAGAACCAAACGTTCAGTAAACGATTCACTCGCCCAGCAATCAAGTAACCATGTTAATTTCATTAACACAGATTTCCTTGCTGGGGTTATGCAGCACTGCACAGCACACATACACCGTGATGGCCCTTACAAATCATATGAGAAGGATTGTTTGAGGAGATTGGTTAACCAGATCAGTTAGTATTGTGCGAAGTTTATTGGAATGATCACAGATGTGCAGTCAGTGTAAACGTATCCAAAGTATCTGTGACGGCAAGTAGACCCTATCCTTTTGATGGGGAAGGCACCTTTCCTCACGTACCATTGGCGAAGGCATCCAGCGAGAGATGGCAGGATTTGAGACGATGGGTACGGCAGGCACAAAAAAACGAAAGATTGTGTCTTCAGCGACGATGTTCGTATCTGATTCAATGCAGATATAAGGACAGATATGAAGAAACTAGATTGGCTAACTCAGACATATAGAGCAGTCCAGGTAAATCCCGCCAAGAGGGTAGCCTGGCGATTAGCTATCGTAGATGTCTCGGACCCAAGATTAAGAAGCGTCCCTACTGAGTGCAGGGCAAAAGGCAAACGTGATGTGGGGTTCATACGAAGCTGTGAACCCCATAAGAATAGCTCCGAAATCTGAGTATCGTCCTTGCAGAACACAAGACTCGTTAAAACCCGAGGCTCTCAAAGGATACTACTTTGTATCCCTTCTGAAGGCTTGAGTGATAATTCCCTGTGGATAATCACCGGTGAGTGCCCCCATTGTTCCGGTCAAAAAGGCAAACATT
>NW_025121831.1:0-1059 GCF_004010195.1 Chiloscyllium plagiosum
TGCTCACCTTCATTGACTGGTGTACAAGAACACTCAGACCTCTTTGTACTGCCCCTTTACCTAAATTGATTCCATTGAGGTAGTAACCTGCCTTCCTGTTCTTGCCACCAAAGTGGATAACCATACATTTATCCACATTAAACTGCATCTGCCATGCATCTGACCACTCACCTAACTTGTCCAGGTCACCCTGTAATCTCCTAACATCGTCATCACATTTCTCCCTGCCACCCAGCTTAGTATCATCAGCAAGTTTGCTAATGTTATTACTAATACCATTTTCTATATCATTAATATATATTGCAAAAAACTGCAGTCTCAGCACTGATCCCTGCGGTACCCCACTGGTCACTGCCTGCCATTACGAAATTGAGCCGTTTATCACTACTCTTTGTTTCCTGTCAGCCATCCAACTTTGAATCCAAGTTAGTACTTTGCCCCCAATACCACGTGCCGTAATTTTGCTCACTAACCTCCTATGTGGGACTTTATCAAAAGCTTTCTGAAGGTCCAGGTACACTACATCTACTGGATCTCCCTCATCCATCTTCAGAGTTACATCCTCAAAAAATTCCAGAAGATTAGTCAAGCATGATTTCCCCTTCATAAATCCATGCTGACTCTGACCTATCCTGTTACTACTATCCAGGTGTGTCGTAATTTCATCCTTTATAATAAACTCCAGCAGCTTTCCCACCACTGACGTCAGACTAACTGGTCTATAATTTCCTGTTTTCTCACTCCCACCTTTCTTAAAAAGTGGTACAACATTAGCCACTCTCCATCCCGCAGAAACTGACCCCGAATCTATTGAACTCTGGAAAATAATCACCAACGCATCCACGATTTCTCGAGCCACCTCCTTCAGTACCCTGGGATGTAGACCTTTCATCCTTTATATTTCATCCTTTATAATAAACTCCAGCAGCTTTCCCACCACTGACGTCAGACTAACTGGTCTATAATTTCCTGTTTTCTCTCTCCCACCTTTCTTAAAAAGTGGTACAACATTAGCCACTCTCCATTCCGCAGAAACTGACCCCGAATCTATTGAACTCT
>NW_025121832.1:0-1059 GCF_004010195.1 Chiloscyllium plagiosum
TGGTTGACATATCAATGCACTGGGGTAGGGTACGCAGTCCGACATGCTGGGAGGGTATCTGCTCCTGGGTTACAGATCAATGCACTGTGGTGGTGTACACAGTCGTACATGCTGGGAGGGTTACCATTCCTGGTTTACAGATCAATGCACAGGGGTGGCGAACACAGCCTCACATGTTGTGAGGGTAACTGCTCCTGGTTTACAGATCAATGCACTGGGGTGGTGTACATAGTCCTACATACTGGGCGGGTAACTGCTCATGGTTTACAGGTCAATGGACTAGTATGGTGTAGACAGTCCACATGCTGGGATGGTAACTGCACCTGGTTTACAGCTCAATGCACTGGCGTTATGTACACAGCTCTATATGCTGAGAGAGTAACTGCTGTTGGTTTACAGATCAATGAAGTGGGGTGTTGTACACAGTCCTACATGCTGGTTGGGTAACTGCTCCTGGTTTGCAGACCAATGCACTTGGGTTGTGTACACAGTCCTACTTGCTGAGAGCGTAAGTGTACCTGGTTTCCAGATCTATGCACTTGGGTGATGTACTCTGACCTACATGCTGGGACGGTAACTGCTCTTGGTTTCCAGATCAATGCACTGGGGTGGTGTACATAATCATACATGCTGGGAGGGAAAGTGCCCCTGGTTTGCAGATCAATTCTTTGGGGTGGTGTACACAGTCCTACATGTTGGGAGGGTAACTGCTCCTGGTTTACACAGTAATACACTGGGGTGGTGTACATAATCATACATGCTGAGAGTGTAACTGCTCCTGGTTTACAAATTAATGCCCTGGAGTTCTGTACACAGCTCTACATGCTGGGAGGGTAACTGCTCCTGGTTTACAGATCCATGCACAGGGGTGGGGTACACAGTCCTATATGCTGGGAGGGTTTGCTCCTGGTTTACAGATCAATGCACTGGGGCCTGGGTACAGAGCTCTACATGCTGGGAGGGTAACTGCGCCTGGTATTCAGATCAATGAACTGGGGTGGCGTACACAGTTCTAAATACTTGGAATGTTACTGCTGCAGGTTTACAGATTAATTCACT
>NW_025121833.1:0-1059 GCF_004010195.1 Chiloscyllium plagiosum
CCTGATGGCAGTGGTGGTTAAGCTGTTGGAGGGCATTCTGAGAGACAACTTACATGCATTTGGAAAAGCAAGAATTGATTAGGGATGGTCAGCTTGGCTTTGTTTGTGGAAATGATGTGTCCAGCTTGATAGAGCTTTTGAAGGGATGACCATGGAGAGAGATGAGAAGGTTTCACATGGGAGACTCTTAGTAAAAGGTTAGATGAGATGGCATCCAGGGAGAGAGGACAGCACGGTGCCTCAGTGGTTTTATTCTAACTCCCGGTGACTGTCTGTGTGGAGTTTACACATTCTCTCTGTATCTGTGCGGGTTCCCTCAGGGTGATCCAGTTTCCTCCCACCGTCCAAAGATGCCATTGGAATTGCAGCATTACAGGGATAGAGTAGAGGATGTGAGTCTGGGTGGGATGCTGTTCAGACAGTCAGTGTGGAGCCAATGGACAGAATGGCTTGCTTCTACACTGTAGGAATTCTAAAATTAATCCAGAGAGACATGTAATGTTCTGGGGACCTGGACTCCAATCTTGGACAGGGGTGGAAGTGGGTCCTTACAGTCTGAAGGGGTTTGAACACAATCTGAGGGGGGAGCTGGGCTGACCCCTGAGCCCTGAAGTGTTGAGGATGTGAATGTTTTGTGGAGCTCCTGTCTCAGGGGCTTTGGGGGTTAAACACAACAAAGTGATGAATTCTTTGGTATTGAGGGAGCACTTTCTGAGTTATTGAGGGAGCACTTCCTGAGGTATTGAGGGAGCACTATCTGAGGTACTGAGGGACCATTTTTCTGAAGTATTGAGGGAGCACTTTCTGTGGTACTGAGGGAGTACTATCTGAGGAACTGAGGGGAAACTATCTGAGGTACTGAGTGAGCACTTTCTGAGGTATTGAGGGAGCACTACCTGAGGTACGGAGGGAGAAATATCTGAGGTACTGAGGGAGCACTTTCTGAGGTATTGCGGAAGCACTTTCTGAGGTATTGAGGAAGCACGTTCTGAGGTACAGAGGGAGAATTATCTGAGGTACTGAGAGAGCACTTTTTGAGTTATTGAGGGAGCACTATCT
>NW_025121834.1:0-1059 GCF_004010195.1 Chiloscyllium plagiosum
AGTGGCTGAACGGATGCACTGACCAAGTGGATTCAGTTGATCCAAACAAAGCGGGTCGGTATAAGGAGTGAAGTATTTGCATCCCTATCGGATGAGGTATCTGGTCAGTATGAGGGGGTGAAAAAAGCGTTCCTCGTTAAGTGTACATTGGGTTTAAAAGAATCAAATAAAGTAATTTTTAAAGCTGGATTAGGGTATTAAAAACAAAGCAATCTATGACACTCTTAGAGAGACTTTTACCTGGGAGGAGTTCAAAAAATCAGTTTCTGCAGTCGTGAGAACTCGTATGTAAGAGCAGAAAGTTAAAATGGCAAGCCTAGAAGCTGAAATGGCTAATGATTAGCAGTTGTTCCTAAATCAAAGTTTGGCTTCTGTGAAGGGTGGAGAAGAATGTGCGAGATCTTAAAATATATACCTGTGAGAGTAAGGTTTACTGGCATGGGTCAGGAGTAGCAGGTAAATAGGTTTCAGCATTGAGCAGTACAGAAGCATGTAAATCTTGTAAGCTGAGACACGAGGAGACATGTCATTGAGAAGGACTATTGGAGAGATGGGATTTGCTCCATTATGTAATGTGTGGTTGGAGTGTCCGGTTAAACTATCAACAGAAATATTTCACAATTGGGCCGTGAGCTTGGTGTTGGCATTACAACATTTCATCATTTAACTTGAAAATAACGTGCCCGAGACAAATCTACATATGATCATAACTCCTAAACGTTTTTGGAGAAATTTAGGGAGAAAACCTCCGGGCTATTCAGGTAGAGGTTAGTATTGTTGCCATCCACTTATGAAGTTATACAGGTGACAGGATGAGAAACTGTACTTGCTGCCAAGTTGTCGAGACTTGGATGAAGAAGGACAGAGACGTTCTGTGGCCGAAGTAAACTTACTGATATAACATGAAGTTGCGAATGTTGGCATGCTTAGTGTCAATACAATATATATGTATTGTAGTCTACTGAAACAGTAAGAATAAGGAGTTTAAAATGAAGTCACCTTTGCATATTGATAGTTCACTTTTTGTTCAAAGGGGGTGTTGTGAATTCTATGATCTGG
>NW_025121835.1:0-1059 GCF_004010195.1 Chiloscyllium plagiosum
GGGAGTGTGGTATCAGATACAGCAGAGTGAGTGATGAAGAAGGTGGTAGCAGATAAAGCAGAGGGAGAGATGGGGAGGGTGGTATCAGATACAGCAGAGTGAGCGAATGGGACGGTGCCATTAGATACAGCAGAGTGAGTGATGGGGAGGGTGGTATCAGATACAGCAGAGCGACAGATCGGGAGATTTTTAACAGATACAGCAGAGTTAGTGATGGGGAGGGTGGTATCAGATACAGCAGAGTGAGAGATGGAGACGTTGGTATCATACAGCAGAGTGAGAGATGGGGAGTTTGGTATCAGTACAGCAGAGGGAGAGACTGGGACGGTGGTATCAGATGCAGCAGAGGGAGAGATTGGGAGGGTGGTATCAGATACAGCACAGTGAGCAACGAGGAGGGTGGTATCAGATACAGCAGAGTGAGAGATGGGGAGGGAGGTATCAGATACAGCAGAGTGAGACATGGGGAGAGTGGTATCAGATACAGCAAAGTGAGAGATGGGGAGGGTGATCGCAGATACAGCAGAGCGAGAGATGGGGAGGGTCTTATCAGATACAGCAGAGCGAGAGATGCGGAGGGTGGTATCAGATACAGCAGAGGGAGACATGTGGAGGTTGGCATCAGGTACAGCAGAGTGAGTGATGAGGAGGGTAGTGTCAGATACAGCAGAGTGAGAGATGGGGTGGGTGGTAACAGATACAGCAGAGCGAGAGATGGGGAGTGTGGTATCAGAGACAGCAGAGTGAGTGATGAAGAGGGTGGTATCAGATACAGCAGAGTGAGAGATGGGGATGCTGGCATCAGATAAAGCAGAGGGAGAGATGGGGTGGGTGGTATCAGATACAGCAGAGGGAGAGATGAGGAGTAGAGTATCAGATATAGCAGAGTGAGACATGGGGAGGTTGGTATCAGATACAGCAGAGTGAGAGATGGGGATGCTGGCATCAGATAAAGCAGAGGGAGAGATGGGGAGGGTGGTATCACAGACAGCAGAGTGAGTGATGAGGAGTAGAGTATCAGATATGGCAGAGTGAGACATGGGGAGGGTGTTATCCGAT
>NW_025121836.1:0-1059 GCF_004010195.1 Chiloscyllium plagiosum
CTGCCAGTCCTGCCCATCCCTGAGCCATGTTTGTGTAATTGCTATGATATCCCAGCCCCATGTTCTTAACCATGCCCTGAGTTCATCTGCCTTCCCTGTTAGGCCCCCTGCATTGAAATAAATGCAGGGTAAAAACAATGACTGCAGATGCTGGAAACCAGATTCTGGATTAGTGGAGGATCAAAAGAAAGCAGGCAAAAGCATTTCAACTCATGTGTCAAGCCAACAATCTGAAACGTAACTGTTCATTGACTAACGCTCCATTATCTATAGGGTGGCACGGTGGCTCAGTTGTCAGCACTGCTGCCTCACAGCACCAGGGACCTGGGTTCGATTCCTCCCTTGGGCAATTGTCTGTGTGGAGTTTGCATGTCTGTTTGAGTTCCCTCCAGGTGCTCTGGTTTCCTTCCACTGTCCAAGGATGTGCAGGTTAGGTGGATTGGTCATGGTGAAATTGTCTGTAGTGTCCAGGGATGTGTAGACTAGTGGATTAGCCATGGGAAAGGTGGTACTATGTGATATGGCAGGGGATGGATGGCATGCTCTTTGGAGGCTCAGTGCAGACTCAATGGGCCAAATGACCTCCTTCTGCACTGTAGGGGTCCTGTGATCCTATGATCTACTCTTCACAAAGGACCCAGAGACTGACTTGCATATACTTCAGCTTTTATCAATGTTTTGGATTCACTTCAAAATCATTTGGGGGCTAGTAGAGTGCATAGGGAGAAACTGTTCCAAATCATAAAAGGATCAAAAACAAGAGGGAGCAGATTTGCAAAAGAAACAAATTGAAGAGAGCAAATATGTTTTCACATATCAAGTGGTGACAGTCTGGAATACACTGCTTGAAATTGTGGTGGAGGCAGGTATAATTGATGGAAATGTGTTGCTGGAGAAGCGCAGCAGGTCAGGCAGCATCGAGGGAAGGGAGCAGATTTGCAAAAGAAACAAATTGAAGAGAGCAAATATGTTTTCACATATCAAGTGGTGACAGTCTGGAATAAACTGCCTGAAATTGTGGTGGAGGCAGGTATAATTGAGGCATTCAGGAGGGGTATT
>NW_025121837.1:0-1059 GCF_004010195.1 Chiloscyllium plagiosum
TTGTTCCATAGTGTCCAGGGATGTGCAGGTTAGGGTGTATTGGCCAAGCTAAATTGTCCCATAGTGTTCGGGGATGTGCAGGTTAGGGTGGATTGGCCATGCTAAATTGTCCCATAGTGTCCAGGAATGTGCAGGTTAGTGTGGATTGACCGTGCTAAATTGTCACATAGTGTCCAGGGATGTGCAGGTAAGGGTGTATTGACCGTGCTAAATTGTCCTATAGTGTCCAGGGATGTGCAGGTAAGGGTGTTTTGACCGTGCTAAATTGTCCCATAGTGTCCAGGGATGTGCAGGTAAGGGTGTATTGACCGTGCTAAATTGTCCCATAGTGCCCAGGGATGTACAGGTTAATGTGGATTGACCATGCTAAATTGTCCCATAGTGCCCAGGGATTTGCAGGTTAGGGTGGATTGGCCATGCTAAATTGTCCCATAGTGTTCAGGGATGTGCAGGTTAGGATGGATTGGTCGTGCTAAATTGTCCCATAGTGCCCAGGGGTGTGCAGGTAAGGGTGGATTGGCCATACTAAATTGTCCCTTAAAGCCCAGGGATGTGCAGGTTAGGGTGGATTGGCCGTGCTAAATTGTCCCATAGTGCCCAGGGATATACAGGTTAGTGTGGATTGACCATGCTAAATTGTCCCATAGTGTCCAGGGATGTGTTGGTTAGGGTGGATTGGCCATGCTAAATTGTCCCATAGTGCCCAGGGATGTGTAGGTTAGGGTGGATTGGCCATGCTAAATTGTCCCATAGTGCTCAGGGATGTGAAGGTTAGGGTGGATTGGCCATGCTAAATTGTCCCATAGTGCCCAGGGATGTGCAGGTTAGGGTGGATTGGCCATGCTAAATTGTCCCATAGTGTCCAGGGATGTGTTGGTTAGGGTGGATTGGCCATGCTAAATTGTCCCATAGTGCCCAGGGATGTGTAGGTTAGGGTGGATTGGCCATGCTACATTGTGTCATAGTGCCCAGGGATGTGTAGGTTAGGGTGGATTGGCCATGCTAAATTGTCCCATAGTGTCCAGCGATGTGTTGGTTAGGGTGGATTGGCCGTGCTAA
>NW_025121838.1:0-1059 GCF_004010195.1 Chiloscyllium plagiosum
GTCTTAACAACAGTTCATGTTATCTCTCGTAGTGTTTGGCAGTATACGTAGGAACTATACTTGGAATCAATTACACATTGATTTCTACAAGTCCGTACCCTAATGTCCATGTAAATTTCTTTTTCTCACAGCGACAGAAACATCGACTGCAACTCCACAGCCATCCACAGAAGCTCTGACATCTACATCGGCTTCTGCTTCAACAACCACAGCAGCAGAGACATCTACCGCAAGCTCCACACAATCATCAACATCAGAAGGAACAACAGTGACATCACTCCCCACGACAAGTGGTGAGTTCGATTGGTCTCTTCTCTATTGCACCTTTTGGATATTGGTCGATCTCCTGCAAGTCTTACAATGCAAGAAGGAGGTGTAGTTGAAGAATATTGATTGTTGACAAGGAGGAGATTACTGCAGAGTAGAAACATGTGCAAATGCAATTGAATGATACCTGCTTTGCAGTATGATCGTGTCAGGCTATTCAGCATGTTGCACAACACCAGAATTGATGAATCTGTCATGTTTATGTGCTGTGTCTTTCAAGGTTTAGTGCACTTCATTCAGTTTGTCATCTTTTTCATGGACAACAGCAACTTTCATTGTAATTGTACAATCAACCACTGAAGTACAAGCCTAGACATCATGTCTGGCCACCACAGCCACAGGTCCCCCAACGTCTGCAGGGTGCTCTTGTGAATCACCAACAATTCACACGACAATAATCCCTGCACCATTCGCGACAGGTTTTGCAGCCTTTTGAATAAGTTCCTTCCTATCTTGGATCGATTCATTGCAGTTACCTTCATAATAATGTGATCTTATTCAACAACAGAAACTTCCACTGCAAGTACATTGAGCCCAACAACTTCACTGACCTCCACATCAGCTGGTGTCTCAACAAACGCAATATCATCAACACCAACACTGTCCTCGACGGAAGTTTCAACAACTGAAGAATCCACGGTCACTCCAGCGGTTTCTGGTGGGTATACAAAAGCACACCTTTGAAGATTGATTTTACACACACTTTTGAACCACTTGAAGATGAAAAAATCG
>NW_025121839.1:0-1059 GCF_004010195.1 Chiloscyllium plagiosum
TTGCCCTTTCCTTGACTTTTGCTTCTAACTCAAATTGTTTCATTATCAATTGAATGTTAGCCATCTCTAAAGTTTATGATGGCATTTCCGGCAAATTTAAGTGTTGAGCTATTACTGTAATTATCGCTCTTTTCCTCGTGGGTGGAGGCAGGTCAAGCTCCAGTTTGTCTGCTAATTCCAGCAGCTTGGCATTAAGCACTTTTTGCAAAAATCTGAAGTTACTTCTTCCACCCCCAGAAAACACTTGATGACTCAAAGAGCCGTTGCTATCCCAAGTACTGTTTCCTGATGAAGGGCTGATGGCCAAAACATTGATTCTCCTACTCCTCAGATGCTGCCTGACGTGCTGTGCTTTTCCAGTACCACACTTGCATCTCTGATCTCCAGCATCTGCAGTCTTCACTTTCTCCAAGCGCTGTTTAAACCAATTGAATTCAACACTCGGAACAAAAGACGCTAATACTTACCACTCACTGCCTTGAGTCCAACAACCCGAATCCCAAATCAGAACTACAGAATAAGTTCTGCAAAGAGTTCCCAATCTGTATTGGAAAAGGCCAGAGACCCTCCAAATATTTCACGAAAGTAACCCGGACCCTAACTTTGCTAGTTGTTTTAAGCGGGTGGAACAAAGATATTCCAGGAGGGATGCAGCTGGTCAAACTGGTAGTTTTAAAGAAAACAGTTTGATTTACAAATTTACCGAATGATACACAAACAAAAGAGAACAGAATACTAAATAATTTAAAAATCTGAAAACCCAACAGATTATACCAACTTAATGATGGTGTTCCCATTTACAACAATCCCCATAAATACCCCTTGGCACAAAAGGTAAAATCAAACACAGGGTCAGAGATGTCAGAGAGAGAGAGTACTATCATGGATCTGCTTCTTTGGGTTCAGCAGCTTTTTCAATTGCCTGACTGCTTTCAGTCAATGGCCAGACAGCTAAAGACTAAATCAAATCAGAGATAACCTGAGCTGGGAAAACTGGGACACTCCCCTTTCATTAAACAAGTGTTGTTTTTAAAAATGTGGGAGCCTTTTGCCTGAGGC
>NW_025121840.1:0-1059 GCF_004010195.1 Chiloscyllium plagiosum
AGTGGAGCGGGGATGGTCAGTGGGCTGGAGGACCGAGCGGGATGGGGATGGTCAGTGAGCTGGAGGACAGAGCGGGGAGGGGATGGTCAGTGGGTTGGAGGACCGAGCGGGATGGGGATGGTCAGTGGGCTGGAGGACCAAGAGTGGCAGGGATGGTCAGTGGGCTGGTGGACCGAGCGGGATGGGGACAGTCAGTGGACTGGAGGACCAAGAGGGGCAGGGATGGTCAGCGGGCTGGAGGTCCGAGAGGGGCAGGGATGGTCAGTGGGCTGGAGGACCGAGCGGGATGGGGACAGTCAGCGGGCTGGAGAACCTAGTGGGACAGGGATGGTCAGTGGGCTGGAGGACCGAGCGGGATGGGGATGGTCAGTGGGCTGGAGGATAGAGCGGGGAGGGGACGGTCAGTGGGCAGGAGGAACGAGAGGGGCAGGAATGGTCAGTGGGCTGGAGGACCGAGAGGGGCAGGGATGGTCAGCGAGCTGGAGGACACAGCGGGGAGGGGATGGTCAGTGGGCTGGAGGACCGTGAAGGGTGGGAATGGTCAGTGGGCTGGAGGACACAGTGGGGAGGGGATGGTCAGTGGGCTGGAGGACCGAGAGGGGCGTGGATGGTCAGTGGGCTGGAGGACACAGCGGGGAGGTGATGGTCAGTGGGCTGGAGGACCGAGAGGGGAGGGGCAAATCTGTGGGCTGGAGGACTGAGCGGGGCGGGGACGGTCAGTGGGTTGGAGAACCGAGCGGGGCGGGGATGGTCAGCGAGCTTTAGGACCGAGCTGGGAGGGGATGGTCAGTGGGCTTGAGGACCGAGAGGGGAGAGGATGGTCAGCGAGCTGGTGGACCGAGCGGGGCGGGGATGGTCAGCGGGCTGGAGGACCGAGCGGGGCGTGGATAGTCCATGTGTTGGAGGACCAAACGGGGCAGGGACGGTCAGTGGGCTGGAGGACCGAACGGGGCGTGGATAGTCCATGTGTTGGAGGACCGAGCGGGGCAGGAACGCTCAGCGGGCTGGAGTACTGAGAGGAGAGGAGAAGATCTGTGGGCTGGAGGACTGAGCACGGCG
>NW_025121841.1:0-1059 GCF_004010195.1 Chiloscyllium plagiosum
CTATGGACAAACGTTATAGGAAATCACACTATGAAAAACTGCTATAGAAAATCGCGTTATGAAAAACTTCTATAAAAAATCACACTATGGAAAACTGATATAGCAAATCACACTATGGAAAAGCACAGTTGAAAATCGAGCCATGGAAAACCGCTATAGAAAATTGCACTAAGGAAAACTGCTATAGGAAATCACACTATGGAAAACTGATATAGCAAATCACACTATGGAAAACTGCTTTAGAAAATCGCGCTATGGAAAACTGCGAAATAAAATTGCACTATGGCAAACCGCTATAGGAAATCACACAATGGAAAACTGCTATAGAAAATCACACTATGGAAAACTGCTATAAGAAATCACGCTATGGAAAAGCGCTATAGAAAAAAATGCTATAGAAAAGCGCTGTAGGAAATCACGCTATGGAAAAGCGCGATAGGAAAACACACTATGAAAAACTGCTATAGAAAATCGTGCTATGAAAACCACTCTAGAAAATTGCACTATGGAAAACTGCTATAGGAAATCACGCTACGGAAAACTGCTATAGAAAATCACGCTACGGAAAAGTGCTGTAGGAAATCACGCTACGTAAAACCACTATAGAAAAATACACTATGAAAGACTGCTGTAGAAAATTGCGGTATGGAAAACTGATATAGCAAATCACACTATGGCAAACCGCTATAGGAAATCACACAATGGAAAACTGCTATAGAAAATCACACTATGGAAAACTGCTATAAGAAATCACGCTATGGAAAAGCGCTATAGAAAAAAACGCTATAGAAAAGCGCTGTAGGAAATCACGCTATGGAAAAGCGCTATAGGAAATTGCGCTATGGAAAATCGCTATAGGAAATCACACTATGGAAAACTGCTATAGAAAATCACGCTATGGAAAAACGCTGTAGGAAATCACACTATGAAAAACTGTTATAGAAAATTGCGCTTTGGGAAACCGCTGTAGAAAATTGCACAATGGAAAACTGATATAGCAAATCACACTATGGAAAACTGATATAACAAATCACTCTATAGAAAATTGCTATAGATAAC
>NW_025121842.1:0-1059 GCF_004010195.1 Chiloscyllium plagiosum
AAGAGTAAGGGAACTCTGGATTCAGTATTCCTTCCGGACCCCTGCGGTGCTCTATATTGCTTTCAATGGATCCACGAACTCGTATGACTCTGCAGAGAAAACGAAAACTTTGTGGACATTTTAAAGTAAGCTGGATATTTAAATAATCATGCTTCTCCTTAAAGAAATTTTGTTGAATTTTTTCTGGTATTAACCAGTGTTAAATTATAGTCGGGGATGGGTAGAGTACTCATTTTTAACTTCTTCGTTAGTATTGCTACTCTTTTTCTCTTTCTTTGTTCGTGTCTGGGGGCAGCTCAAGCTGGAGGGAGTTACAAAGGTAGTTGTGATGACTAAGTGCCAACCGAAGGGCAGTTCAAGCCCGATTTTTGTTGTTGATTGCCTTGAATTTCATCTTGGTAGCGGGCAGAACTTAAAGTTTTAAGATATGTAAGCGTCCCCAGTTAGCGGGGTGGGGGTGGGGGGAGGTAAATTCCCCTTGCGCGTGTCATTGGAACTTTGGATTATATTTCGTTCTTTGTTTTTTTTTATGTGTTTTGCTTTAGAAGGTTTTGAGAGCTTGTTAGTTGTAGTAGTTTAGTTTGTACAGTTTTTAGGCTCTATGAGTTTTTTTTTCATTAATTGTCAGCTATGTGTAATTCGATGTGAAACTCTAGAGTTGAAATGTTGCTACAGTGTGTTATGGATAATGATGTGCTTAAATGGTGTACCTGGAACATTAAGGGGAGCCATCTGCCAGTCAAGCGGAAAAATATACTCTCTAGTCTTAAAACGGAGAGGGTGAATGTTGTCCTATTGCAGGAGATGCAACTTGATGACAAGGAACATTTGACGTTACAGCAGGGCGATCTGATCGGGTTTATTTCTCGTCTTTTAATACTAAGAATGGGGGAAAAGTCAAAATGGATAGGAAGAATCTTCCATTTAAATTACTAGATTATTAGACACTCACGGGAGGATTATAATCCCCAATGCCTTGAACTTTGGGAAATAAAAGAGTATTTTGAATGTTTATTGGCCCCCGGCGCACCCCCTTAAATTCCTGGTGATTGCATTTTC